>NW_015171627.1:65182-71240 GCF_001447785.1 Gekko japonicus
GAAGCTCCGGGGCTGCATTTTGACTCGGGGCTTCACCCGATTTCCTCCGCAGTTTCGTGATCCTGGTTTTTGAGGATCATGAAACTGCGGAGGAAATCGGGCGAAGCCCCGAGTCAAATGCAGCCCCGCAGCCTCGGGTGTGAAATTTACATGTTTGTGTTGGGGCAAACGGCGCTGTGCTGCGAGGAAGCTCTAGTGAGAAATCGCCCAAATACTAGCCAGGGCCGATCCTACTTAACTTCTGAGATTTGAAAAGATCATGATAGCCAACATTTATCCACATACCTTATATAGGTAAGTTGCTTTAGAGCTCTAAACACTACCATTTTCATGGTGCCCCACATTTTTAATAACTATTCTGGTTGATTAGGCAAGGATCACGTCTTCCAGGATCGCGCAAGCAAAATTCTAGCTGTAGTTAAGAGGTTTAAGCAATAGTTCCCGATGAAAAACTTGCGGCACCTCTGCAAAAATGAAGCAACAACACAAAAGCTCTGGTTGAATGAGAAGAGCAATAACCCGGACCTCTGAATCATTTTTCCAATAAAATTTCTTCCCTGCGACAACCCCACCACGTGTGGTGAACGTTGACTTTCCAAGTCACTAAAAATAGAGAGCCCTCAACTGAAATAAATTTGCATTGTTTGGAACTTGAGTCATACCTAATGTTCTTTGGCTGTTTTTAGTATGATCTAAGGCTGCGATCACACGCACAATTAGCCCCGCCATAGGCGCAAATGCCGGGTGGATTTAAAGGGTGTGATCAGACACAAACATCTGGGAAGCCCCCCACACCTGTTGGCAATCCGTTTTGCAATAAGTGGAGTAAAAAGACACTGGGGGAAATCTGGCAGTAAATGGGTTGTGATGGGCCATGGACAGAGTTTCCCGTGTCTGATCGCTCCAGCGCACTCTCATGGCGTCGGGATCAGGCCATCCCAACTCTGTGCCATTGTTTCCCCCCCCCTTCTCAGTATGCGCATCATCGCACACTCCATAGGGAGACCTCAGTACGGAGATGTGATTCCGCAATTCCCAGTTTAAGCAAATCAGAAACAAATGGCTACCCCCCCGACTCACCCGCGGTTGCATCTGATCATGCAGTGGCGGGCTGCCCCTGCAGCTTTAAAGGACTGTGTGATCGTGCAACTGTGGGTCAAATTCCTCCGGAGGGAATAGCCTCGCTCCCCCCCCCCCGGTTTATCTGACGTGTGTGACTGCAACCTAAGTCTCAGTCTGAGTAAACAATACATCCGTGAGAATGGCTGACAGTTAACTGCTATTATTATTTGCACAGCTACCTCCAGACAGGGGACAAGAGACCATAGCATCAGTTTAACTAGTTTAAATAGCCAATCTACACCATCACTATTAAATATGCTAACATACACATGGCTGCCTTTGTTGGGCAAATCCACCCTAGCTCCAACCTCACCCAGTAGCTGCTGCCTGCCTTGTTAATCCTCACATGTGCATGAAGTGGTGACAGGTGCCAAGCCCCGACCCCCTTCCCTGATGCACCACAAAACTACTACCAGTTTTGGAAACACATTGCTCAGCACCAAAGGCATTCATTCCCAGACCCTGTCCAGCCATAAAGCCAGTGAAGGTCTGTTCAGGGCATGCTCTCCATCTCGCCCAATGACTCATCGAGGAATTTCAGACACACGATATATTCTGGAAGAGGAACGGTTCCCAAACGGTTTCTGGTCTGTCATTTCAGACAGAACCGTTTGAGAACCGGTTCCCTTCCGGAATATATTTGTCATTTCATACACAATCACTTCTGTCCCGTTTAGGAAACGGGGCTGAAGCATTTTACCTGTCAACCACTTCCAAGTACTCCTCAGTTTCCTCTCCCGGTTCCGATGCACTTTTTCCCGCCGTTTTTCGCCCACGCGGGCGATCTCCGGCTTTTTTTTTTTACGTTTACTTTAGAGCGCTATAACACTTTAACGGAATAGCATTATATCAATCCCATTGGAATGCATGAAGTGTTTTGTTATACTGCTATAGCGCTATAGCGCTCTAAAGCGAACGTTAAAAAAAAAGCCGGAGATCGCCCGTACGGGCGAAAAACAGCGGGGGATAAGCGGGTAAAAGTGGTGCAGTCTGAAATGGCAAACCGCTTCAGATCCAGCTCTTTACCGGAAGATGAAAGCCATGTGTGAAATGGCAGCCCTATACCAGTTCACTTCAAAACGGATCATTACCGGTTTGAAATCGGGTGAAACTGGGTAATGTGAAATTCCCCATCATGATTTTTGAGACAACACCAGATTTGCACTATAGAGAGTAGTTCAGTGTACAATTAGTTACTGGTGGCCCACTTTGTGAAACTTTATAACATTCTTTCAATACTTTGCAACAATTTGGAGTGAATGTAGAAGCTGACTTAAGAACTCAGATATTCTGAACTTGATATTTTACAATATTATGTTATTCCAGAAGAAGATATCCAAAATGAAGATAATAATCTGGAGACTTCGTTGAATGAATGAAAACTAGACACAATCAATTTTGCATTATGCATTGTATCTTTATTTGCTTAATGAAAACTTTCTAGATTGTATTAGCATTGTCGTACACAGTTGTTTTCTGTCTTGATTCTCCAATCAGTCAAAGACCAGCTTAATTTATTTTAATACCCACCACCCTTCAGTGACATCATGAAGCAGGCAAAAAAGGTCCCCCGTCAGCCAATCTGGGGGAACCTAAAAAATCCCTACGTGTCCCTTTAAAGAGAGTCTGGCTAAGACCGTGATAACCCATCAGAGGGCGGGTGGGTCAGTAGCACACAGCAAATGCCTGCTTGGGAGGTATGTAGCTTGCCCAAGTAGCTAAACTGCCACCCCTCCCCAATGACTGGAATATTTCCAGCCTTGCCCAACACTGCCCCATTTCTAATTTGGACAAAGGGATCAGGGCAAACATATCCACAGTTGCCAACGCCAGGAATACCACTTGTTCAAACTGCATCCAACTCCTCATTTTCCTGTCTTTTCACAAAGAGAACACAAACCTTTTAGCTTTAGATAAGCTAGGGCTAGGAGCTGCGGTGGCTCAAGTGGTTAAGACACTGAACTGCAGGCTGTAGAAGGTCAGTAGTTCAGCAGTTCAAGACCCGAGTTGCGGCATGACGGAGTGAGCTCCCATCTCTAGTTCCAGCTCCTGCCAACCTAGCAGTTCGAAAGCAAGAAATTGCAAGTAGATAAGTAGGTACCACTTCAGTGGGAAGGTAACAGCGTTCTGTGCGCCTTGGTGTTTAGTCATGCCGGCCACATGACCATGGAAACGTCTTCGGACAGTGCTGGCTCTTCGGCTTGGAAACGGAGATGAGCACCATAACCCTTGAGTCGGACTCGACTGGCTTTTGAGCAAGGGAAACCTTTACCTTTTTAAGCTAGGGCTGGGGCTTTATGTCTTTCGTTTGAACACATAGCATCTGAAGGGATTGTTCTATTACCACTGATCAGGTCTACGTATCGACCAAATCTAAATCTTTCCCCTTTCTTAAATCAATTTGATTCCTCACTTAGGATAAACTCCCTTTCTCTGATGACTTGTGCCAATGTAGATAGGGAAGGTCTTTTGCCACTCTTTTTCTGTGCTTGCAATAGATTATTAACGGAAAATATTCAATTTTCATAGAAATGTGACTGCTTGTTCCTGTTAATTCAGATATGAATAGGCAACAGAATCTTCCCATGATCTTGTTCTATTGCTTGATTGATTAGACTTCTAGCCTGCCCTCCCCTACACTGCAAGGCTCAGAGCAGGTAACAAGAAGTTTAAAACAATATCATAACTAATTGTTAAAACAATTTAGTATAATATCAGATGGTGGCATAGGCACTAATACAATTAATTCAAGTGAGGTTGTACAGGCTATGCTTGTTGTAAAGAGCTGGAACACAGTGCAATGAATGGTGGGAAGGGAGACTGGGGGAGGCCAGATAAGATGGAAACTTTGCAGCCTCAACTGTATGCCTGAAAGAACATTTCTGTTTTACAGGCCCTCAGAAACTGCATCAGGTTTCGCAGGGCCTGGATCTCATCTGGAAGAGTGTTCCACCAGGCTGGGGCCAAAGCCGAGAAGGCTCTGTCCCGGATTGAGGCAAGATGAATAACTTTTGGGCCAGAGACCACCAGAAGGTTGTTGTTCATAGAACACAATGCTCTCTTGGGGGTTTACTAGGGCCTCGGTCACACGGGCCGGATAACGCGCAGGGGAGGCATGGCTATTTGCGTCACCGCAATTTAATGCGCCATAACGCAATCCCACGCATCGGCGGCATGCCACGGTACCTTACCTCCGCGTCAACAAGGGGCCGGAGGGAAAAGCGGCGCACCAGCGCAATCACACCGACGCATTCCGGAGGCAGCCCATGGCAAACCACTTGCTACTACCTTCGACCAGGTATTTTTTAACTCAGCATTTTGGCGGTATGCCACGGGTGCGCTCCACTTCCCAGATGTTGTGGTGTGATCACGTCTGGAAAATCCGCCATTCACTCGTCGCTATCCCGCAGCAAATCCTCCATGTGAATGGGGCCTAGGAGGGTCAGTCCCAAATATATGGTCCCAGCCCATGTAGGACTTTGAAAGTCAAGACCAAAACTTTGAATCTGATCCGGTATTCAGCCGCATTCTGGACCAGTTGCAATTTTCGGGTCAGTTTCAAGGGTAGCCCTGCATAGAGCGAGTTACAGTAGCCTAGTCTGGAGGTGACCTTTGCATGGATCACTGTGGCTAAGTTGGGGTGAGACAGGAAGGGAACCGATTGCCAAACTTGGCACAGGTGGAAAAATTTCAGTCTGGCAACACTAGTGATCTGATTCTTCATTGAGGGGGAGGCATCCAAAATCACTCCTAAGCTCTTCACAAGTGGCCTTAGTGTTAGTAGTGTAGTATGAATGGGAATATAATGATTTTTTCTTTCAAAATATTCATATTTTTTCTCATGTTAAGATTTTATTAGGATGTAATGAAAGCCTACTAAAACCTACTTTCCCTTGTAGGTTAGAGTATCTTTCTAGCTGTTGCTAGCAGACAAGAAAACAACATTCTTTGGTTATAGAAGATAGGTATAGAGTTCATGGTTTCTTAGTTGTTTGGGGTAAAACTCTGCAGTGTCTGGGTCAAAAGGATTTTAGCTCCATATCAGGGAAAAAACCACTTTTCTGTTTGGGTATGAAGAATCCTTTGTTAATATTATTCAGGTTAGGTTAAATAAACATTCAAGATATCATGTAGGCACACCTTTCTCTATATTTGACCAATGCATGAACTATTATCAAATGATGCACTCTCCTTTGTAACCAATTATGATCTCTGAATGTTATCTTTTTGAGTATGTCACTCCAGGTATAAATCTTCATGTATGTCCTGATTGTGGGCAGGAAGCAGTCATTTTTTTGATAGGCTGTTTTGGCCTAACTGTTTTCAGGTGTCTTGATTGCAATTAAGACACTATGAACCTTCCTTCTCATTTTGACTTCTCCTTTTGACTGGGAATCTATTTGTATGACAGTGGCTCCACCATTAAGGGCTAGAAGTTGGCAGCCCAACCTGGGATCTATGGAGAGGAGAAATGCACCGTCCTGTGGTTTTGTCCATTCTGATCTTCATTGTCGTCCTAACTGTTGAAACCATAACATGCATGGACGGCTTCAAAAGGGAATTAGATAAGCATATGGAGCAGAGGTCCATCAGTGGCTATTAGCCACAAGGTATAGATAGGGACTCTGGGGCAAGTGATTTTCTGTCTTCTTGGTGCTTGGGGGGGGAGGTCAACAGTGGGAGGGCTTCTAATGTCCTGGCCCCACTGGTGGACCTCCTGATGGCACCTGGTATTTCTGGCCACTGTGTGACACAGAGTGTTGGACTGGATGGGCCTTTGGCCTGATCCAAGATTGGCGTCTCTTATGTTCTTATGTTCTTAGCTCTTCTTCTTTAAATATTGCATTATACCAGGTTAACCCCTGGTTTCTTCTCCATCCATACAAAATCATCTATTTTTTTATATTATTTCTAATTCCATTGTATGGAATTATTC
>NW_015171627.1:71250-88622 GCF_001447785.1 Gekko japonicus
ATGATTAATTTATGCAATATAATTTCTACTGCATTTAAATGGCCCAGTAGAAGTAATCTGAAGGTGAATTTTATATAAGGTGGTTTGCCTTCATTTGAGTTATGAATTGATTGATATTTATCTTCACAGCATCCTTACCATTCCTAGGCATCGCTGTTCCCAATCCTTAGAACCATAGAATCATAGAGTTGGAAGGGACCTCCAGGGCCATCTAGTCCAACTCCCTGCACAATGCAGGAAATTCACAAATACCTCCCCACCCTTATGCTCTTTCAATGCAGTTCCGTATCATATGATTCAGAAAGAAATTTTGTTGCTCCTGAGCTGCATAGCAAAGCTTCTGGTTTTTCAACATTAACCTTGTGATCCACAATGTAACTACAATTGCCAATATTATTTGCCAGCTCCACACGAGTCCTCTAGCTCTCTGATATAAATAACAATACTATGTACAAAAAACCTGAGTTTATCTACACACCCACCCACTTGTATTCCTTTGATTTGGCCACTGATCCTAGTCATGTCATATGACTAGGGGTTCCAAAGATAAAGCAAATAATAAAGTTGACAGCGGGCTTTCCTGTCAGATACCACAAATTATTCTAAAACGCTCCAACAGGATGCCATTCATCATTAACCTTTTGTGAACATCAGAACATATAGCGTTGTTAAAGTAATAAGAACATAAGAGTAGCCAATGTTGGAGCAGGCCAATGGCCCATCCAGTCCAACACTCTGTCACACAGTGGCCAAAAATACCAGGTGCCTTCAGGAGGTCCAGCAGTGGGGCCAGGACACTAGAAGCCCTCCCACTGTTGCCCCTCCCCCCAAGCACCAAGAATACAGAGCATCACTTGCCCCAGACAGAGAGTTTGGGCGATTTCAGACTAGAGCTGCCTCGCAGCGCCGCCCCATTTGCCCCAACACAAACATGTTAATTTCACACCCGAGGCTGCGGGGCTGCATTTGACCCACGGCTTCGCCTGATTTCCTCCGCAGTTTCGTGATCCTTAAAAACCAGGATCACGAAACTGCGGAGGAAATCGGGTGAAGCTGCGAGTCAAAATGCAGCCCCGCAGCCTCGAGTGTGAAATTAACATGTTTGTGTCGGGGCAAACGGCGGCTGCACCACGAGGCAACTCTAGTGCGAAATCGCCCTTGGTTGCGCTTGGGTGTATGTAAGTGCCTTCAAGTCTTTTCTGACTTATGCCAACCCTATAAATGAACGCTCTCCAAAACAGCCATAAAAGCATCAATATTACTAATCTAAAGAGAAATGGAGGGGAAATAAGAGGAAATAAGACATACGAGCCTGTCCTGGCGAGCCAAGTCCAGCAGGGCTCATTGGAGGTAGGAGAAAGCAGGACCTCATTTGTGGATTAGTGTAATAATGACTGAACAGGAAGATATCTCATAGGTTATTACCTTTCCAATGAGGGAGAGTGTGAGTGAGCATGTGGGGATTCATCCTTTCCCAAAGATGCTGTCAATTACCTTTCTTTCTCAGTTTGAAGTAGAGGATGCTCTTTACTGCACTAAGATCCCCTTCTGCCTCCTAGATAAAAGGAAAGCATGCCTTTCTTCTATTCCACATTTTGGGTGAGGCCAAATTAAGAAATACATTAAAAGGATGCTTAACCTTTCTGGGGGATCTATGGAGTGATCCCAGCTATGTCCATATACACTGATCCAAGAGCTTACTCAAGGAAATTACTATTACATCTGCATATTTCTCCCACTTTTCTTCCACCTTGTTCTTCTTTTTCCTCTTTTCTGCTTCTTCTTTAGAACATCTTTCTTTCTGTTTACTCTTTCTTTTCCAGGACATTAACAATTAGGTCTTACAGCCAGAGACAGTCTATTTTGACCTTCTGTTCAGCAGCATTTTTCCAGTATATAGGACTCTGTTTCCATGTTAGGTTTGGCAAATGCTCCAGCTTCCGTGGTGTGAATAATTGTACCATTCCTTTCCCTGCACCATTCCTTTCCCTTCATCTAATAAAAACTCTATGACACATAGAGCATGAGCAGTGAATAGTTATTATGAATCATCTGTTACCCAATGGACAAAGGGAGTAAAAAAATTTGCAACTGCAAAGGTTTTGGGAGGTCCTTATTGACAAATATAAATTGGAGCATGCGGACAAACCTGTCGAAATATGATGCCTACCAAGGTTAATGTACAAAGGACACGCTAGAAGAATATGTGCAATGGTATCAGTCTTGCCTAAAGAACAGAATCATTTTTCTGAGTACAGTTTGTTCAGTATAATTCATTCACTTCACTGTACAATTCGTTCTGAGTACAGTAAACATATAAACCTACTCCTCATGACTACTGAAGAGTGGGCATCTAATCTGGCCAATACAAAAGCTCTTTAAAAACTTGAAGAGGTCAACAAATAAGTGTAAGTGGGAAGAGAGTTTTGGAAGAGGAAAGAGGGTTTGGAAAAGGAATGTCAAAAAACTGAGATGAACAAGTGTGGCATGCTTGAAAGCAGAGCTTCAATAATTCATTAATTTTACATGATTTCTCATCAAAGCAAATGTTGCACGAGAACCTAATTCCTGAACAGTGTTCAAAGTAACAAGGGCCGTCAAAAGTTTCTCATGAATGGTCTTAAACCAGTGAGACCTATAAGAATCCTCTTTTAAGTATGCCAAATAGCTTTTACTACTCAAGTATAGCCTAATAAATAGTCTAAATGCTTGCAACCAAGCCCTTGCCTCAAGGGAAGGTTGTCCTAATTCAGAACAAACACCGGGGAACATTTAACAGTAGATGGACAATAGAACAAAGTTAGAGTCCAATGGCACCTTTAAGACCAACTGTGGCTGCGGTCACACGGAGCATTTGCCGCGCTGACGATACGGATGGTAGGCGGATTTTCCGGGAGCGATCACACCGCAACATCTGGGAAGCGTAGAGCTCCCATGGCTAACCCGAGGCTTCCCACCGAAGATGCGGAGTAAAAAACTAGTACCTCCGAGGTACTAGTTTCCAGAAACCACGGGAGGCCCCCCGCCGATGTTCGTTGCAAACAAGGTTTTCTTTCTCTCCCAAGTCTCCAAAAGTGCCCAACAGTGCATGCGCACAAAGAGCGATCGCTAGTGTGATCGTGCGGCGCGGCTTCTTTGAGTTTGAGAGAAGGCCATGGGAGGCTGTGATGGGGATGAGCGGCAGAGGCCAGGCTGAGAGCGGGTCGCGTGTCCCAGGGAGGGAGGGAGGGCAGGCTGCTGGCGGGGAGGGGGGATCTGGCGGGTTAATCTCCCCTCCCCTCCCCTCCTTGCAAGCGAAACACGGACCCCACCCAGAGTGGGCTGCGCAAGACCCTCCCAGAGGCCACGGCTCTTTCCTTTCCCTTTCTCATCGGCCCGGCTGCTCTCGGTGGAGGTGAAGGATACTCGTGTGATTGGCATCTCCCCCCTGACCACGGGACCTCGACCGGGACGTGATCGGGTGGCCGCACGTTATTTTCCTCCAGGGCAAACAGCCACGCTTCCCCCAGCATTTTCCTGCCCGTGTGACCGCCGCCAAAGTTTTATTCAAGGTGGGAACTTTTGTGTGCATGCTCACTTCGTAAGACAATGAAATGGAATTACATGTCATAGTTGTATATATAGGAGTGGTTTGTTAAATTAGCATGCAAAATAGTGAGAACACATTTTTTCAACTTGGGGGGGGGACATAGATAATAAATATGTTAGAAATGGAGACTGATGTTTTTGTTAACAGCAGTAGTCCTTATGGCTATTCCATAAAGAATGATAGGGGCGACTTTTAGACTGAAAATTTGGGCAGAACCAGGAATGGACAGCAAATGGATTGTTAGAATGTGTCTTATTTGCTTTATTGTAAAACTACTTTAATTGCAGATCTGAACTGTAAATTATGAATTAACTGCAAATCTACATTATTGTAGACATATATGTTGGTACCCACCCTGAGCCTACATTGTGGGGAGGGTGGGGTATAAGTCTAACTAACTAACTAACTAAAACATAATTCCCAACTCCATTAAAAAATTAATATGTTGCTAGCACAACTTTTTGCTTTATTTCTTATCAGCAACTGATGTGGTCCCCATTTAATTTAGATGCAAAAAGAATATCCTAATACGAAAACTTATTTACTTGTTGGATTTCAGCATTCAATGTCCAGCAACACATTTTAGGATTTCTTTTTTAAAAGAAGGCAATTACTTTAGATTTCTGCTCATTTGTTCTCAGGCCTTCCATAATGCAGTATTCCGGAGAAGGTTTTTTTTGTGTTGTTTTTTTTTTAATTCTCCGAAAACCAGCTCTCATTTGAGATAAGAGGATGGTATCATCCGCATAGAGCAAAACTGGAATATTCCTAATGGCCAGACAAGGTGAGTGAAAAGACTGATTAAAATGAGTCAAAAGATCATTTATATATAAATTCAATAAAAATGGGGCCAAGACTCATCCGTATCTGACCCCATTATTAAAGTTGAACAATTCAGTCAACTCACCATCATTACCACAACGGACCTGTGCTTTAAGTTCTGGGTGAAGTTGCATAAGCCACAGGAAACATTTATCAGCTGTATCGTGCATCAGCTTTTCCCAGAGTCTTTTTCTAGGAATAGTATCAAAAGCCCCTTTCAATTCTATAAATCCTGCATGGAGAAAACCATTTGGGAAGTGAATGTATTGTTCTATCAGATGCTATAACACTAAGCAGTGATCCAGAGCTGAGCTGTCCTTCCTAAACCCTACCTGTTCCTGGCCCAAAATATCACCCAGTTTAAGTCAATCAATTAAAATCCCTAATAAAAATGAAGAATATAATTTTCCAAAACACTATAATAGACTGATTGGCTGTTAGCCGCTTAGGTCTGAACACTGACGCTTCTTAAAAATTGGAACAATTATTGATTGCCTCCAGGATTTTGGAATAACCCCAGACATTTTTATCTGTGAAATTGGAGCAAGGATCTTTGCCCACCAAGATGGATTTCATTTAAATAGTTCATCTGGGATAACTTTTACTCCAAGAGCCTTCCCAAATCAAAGACAATGGATCAAGTCTTCAGCTTCAGAGGGGCTCACCTCAGGCCAAGCTGAGAGACGACTGATTCAGCTCTCTCAAGATTAGAAAATTCGCTAGAGGTAGCAAATGGACTCTTAAAATAGGACTCCCAAACTTCTGTTAATAATAGCCCAGAATGATGAATTATTGTTGGATCTTATGGCCAGGAGTAGATGTCCCCATTTCCTATGTAAATTCTCTTTCTTATACTTTATTAGATCACTATAGTATCCCCTGGGGGCCAAAAACTCCCTCAAAAGAGATATAGTGCTGATACCCTTAAACTCCCTATGTTTTTGCTGAAGCTCTCTTTTGATAAATCCACACTCTTTATCAAACCACACACCTTGGTTCTTGGCTCGCGGTTCCCCTGCCCTTCCTCTTATCAAACATTTCTTGTGTTACCTCTTGATGTTCTGACATTGGCCAACACAAAAAGCAGTCTTTCCTCATCTTCCCTCACGTATTCAACCAGGTCATGTCCAAAACTCTCCCCAGCCACACCTCAGGTCTCAAACTTGCAGTGGCAGAAACTGTCTTATGCAAACGATTATTTTTTCTATGTAAATTCTCTTTCTTATACTTTATCAGATCACTATAGTATCCCCTGAGGGCCAAAAACTCTCTCAAAAGAGATACAGTGCTGCTGATACCCTTAAACTCTCTATGTTTTTGCTGAAGCTCTCTTTTGATAAATCCACACTCTTTATCAAACCACACACCTTGGTTCTTGGCTCATGGTTCCCCTGCCCTTCCTCTTATCAAACATTTCTTGTGTTACCTCTTGATGTTCTGACATTGGCCAACACAAAAAGCAGTCTTTCCTCATCTTCCCTCACGTATTCAAACCGGTCATGTCCAAAACTCTCCCCAGCCACACCTCAGGTCCTAAACTTGCAGTGGCAGAAACTGTCTTATGCAAACTATTATTTTTTTTACATCTTATGTTTATAACATTGTGATATAGACCAGGATGAGAAACAGTGGTTGTGAACTAAATAAATAAATGAAAGTCGGTCACCCTGTTGCTACTAAAATTGAGGGCCTAACTTCATAGGACAGACCCCTGTTTCACATGCCCCCCTTTTTGCAAAACAAAAAAAATCAGATGTCATTTTATGCTGATGTTATATTAGTGCCCTGCCATACTACAGTTCCTGTCCTGCACGGTTTTTGTACATGCAGTTCCCATGATCCTTAGCGAAACCTTTTTTTGTGTCTTTAAAGGGGACCCTCCTGCCCTGAATGTGGAGCAAACTTGCAGTGGCAGAAACTGTCTTATGCAAACTATTATTTTTTTTACATCTTATGTTTATAACATTGTGATATAGACCAGGATGAGAAACAGTGGTTGTAAACTAAATAAATAAATGAAAGTCGGTCACCCTGTTGCTACTAAAATTGAGGGCCTAACTTCATAGGACAGACCCCTGTTTCACATGCCCCCCTTTTTGCAAAACAAAAAAAATCAGATGTCATTTTATGCTGATGTTATATTAGTGCCCTGCCATACTACAGTCCCTGTCCTGCATGGTTTTTGTACATGCAGTTCCCATGATCCCTAGCAAAACCTTTTTTGGTGTGTTTAAAGGGGACCCTCCTGCCCTGAATATTGCAACGGAACCTTTACCTTTACCTTTTACCTGCCCTGAATAGTCCAGGCTAGCTTGATATCGCCAGATCTTGGAAAGTAAGCAGGGTCAGCCCTTTAGATGGGAGACCACCTAAGAAGTCCAGGGTTCCTATACAAGGCTTTGTTGTTGTTGTTCAGTCACACAGTCAAGTCCAACTCTTCATGACCCCATGGACCACATCACGCCAGGCCCTCCTCCGCAGTCTGCTCAATTTCATGTCCGTTGCCTCGATCACACTGTCTAACCATCCCATCCTTTGCTGTCCTCGTCTTCTTTGACCTTCAGTCTTTCCCAGCATCAGGGTCTTCTCCAGTGAGTGCTCCCTTCTCATTTGGTGGCCAAAATATTTGAGCTTCAGCTTTAGTATCTGGCCTTCCAGGGAACAGTCAGGGTTGATTTCTTTTAGGATTGACTGATTTGATCTCCGTGCTGTCCAAGGGACTCTCAGGAGTCTTCTCCAGCACCATAATTCAAAAGCATCTATTCAGCGCTCAACCTTCCTTATAGTCCAACTCTTGCAGCCATACATTACTATACAAGGCAAGTGATGGCAAACTCTCTCTGTTCGTCTCTTCATTTGAAAACTCTATGTGGTCTCCATGAATTGGTTGCGACATAACAGCACTGTTCACTATTCCACCCCTTCCCCCCACACAACTTTCTGTTTTACCAGCAGAAAGCTGCTGGATCCAATTCACTGTATCCACACTGGGGTTTATTTGTTGTTGTTGTTTGTTTTTTAAATCTGGTATAAAATGTTTCCAGGTTTTTCAGCCATTAGTGTGAATTTCTTTCTGTGACGTCTCAGACTCATATGTGACGCAGGCTTATACTGTATTCCGGTTTTCTTCCCTATAGCAAACTAGAAGGAATGTTAATCTGTCATTTGTAAATTAATGAGACTTTGGAAAAACTTAACATGATTAAAGGATCCTTTAGATATCCTGTCTGTGTGTGTGTGAATTAAAATTGGAGGTACAGTTGCATCTCAAAGAAGTGTTCAATGACAATGATTTCCATGCCCTCAGAGGACTCTAACACTTGCTTGAACACATTTCTCTGTGACTCTAAGATGCCTCCAGAGTGAAAGGAAGCAAACTATTTGCCCGGGCAAAGTACTTTGTTCCATGATTCTGCACACACCCACTTTTTGCTGGAGCTAAGCCACGACCTGTACAAATTAGCTATGTGTGTTTAGTTGAGACACTCACTTGCACCACTAATGTGTTGCATGCTAATGAAACACACGTAGCTCCATTCTGTATGGGCGGCACCTCACTCCAAATGCAATGCCAGGGATGTGCAAAACCAAGGGGCAGGTGCCATTGTTTCACAATTTAATGCAAGCCCTAGTCTAGCAAGTGTGCTAACAGCTCCGGTGTACTTCTGCATGGGCATCAAGGATCGGTTTAAATTCTAGATCAGTTGTCTTCTTCACTTCATAGACACTTCATAAGAATTCAGTGATTTTCACAGTAGGGAAACCTTCCTTTTCCTCACTCTCAAATTGTAATCACGGGTTGTACAGCCTGTGATTCCAATTTGAGAGTGAGGAAAAGGAAGGTTTCCCTTCTGTGAGAATTCTTATGAAGTGTCTATGAAGTGAAGAAGACAACTGATCGTTGATTGATGTAAGAAGAAGGCTCACAAACCGGAAGATATTCCGGAGAGTTTCGTCCATCATTTCATCATTTGTTATCATCTGTAAAGACATGAAATTAATGTTATGCTGAATTTATAATGTAATTTTGTATGCTTATAGGATTATAGAGAATTTATGAATATATGTATGCACAATTGCAGTATTTTTGTCATTTTTAGCTTCCAAGATCTGGCAAGCCTGGGCCATTCAGATTGGGGGGGAGGCGCTTTTAAAAAAAAGGCTGTGCAAGGGATTATGGGAACTGCATGTACAAAAGCCATGTGGGACAGGAGTTAGAATCATAGAATCATAGAGCTGGAAGGGATCTCCAGGGTCATCTAATCCAACCCCCTGCACAATGCAGGAAATTCACAAATACCTCCCCCCGCACCCCCAGTGACCACTGTTCCCCACCCAGAAGATGACCCTTCCAAAAAAATGTCCAGGATCGTAGCATTGGACCGAAGTATGGAGCATTGGACCGAAGTATGGAAGTCAATAAAAGTAATGCGGGCAATCCCTTATAAAGAGAACATCTACAAAATGTTTTACAGGTGGCACTGGACACCAGAGAAATTAGCAAAATGCTATGGAAATCTAAATAAAAATTGTTGGAAATGCAAAAATAATGTTGGTACATACATGCATATGTGGTGGAGGTGTAAGAAAGTACAATATTGGAAAAAATATATAGAATGCTAAAAGAAATTACGGGAACACAAATACCATTTGAACCACAGATAGCTTTATTAAATATAATTCCGGATATGTACAGTAATATAGACAAATATTTAATTATATATTTCTTTACTGCAGCAAGAATTCTATTAGCTAAGACCTGGAAGGAAGACAAAATACCTTCAAAAAAAGATATAATTGATAAAGTGTTCTCTATAGCAGAAATGGACAAGTTAAGTGTAAGAATACAAGGGAAAGATAATGAAATATTTGAAAAACGATGGAAAATGTTTTATACTTGGCTAGATAATGTACATTAAAAAGACTCACAAGTATATGAAATGTAAATCGATGATACTATGTAATATGAAAATACTAAAATAAACGTTATTTAAAAAATGTCCAGGATCTCCAGCCAAATTGGCCTGGAGAAAAGAGTTGTAGTAAAGCGGGGCACTGATATAACACCAGTGTTGCAAAAAAGGGAGGAAGTCCTGTGAAACAGGGGTCTGTCGTATGAGGTGAGGCCCTCAATTTTAGTAGCAACAGAGTGATCAACTTTCATGTATTTATTTACTTTACGATTGCTCTCGCTCTCTCTCATCCTGACCCACATCACAGTGTTCTAAACAGAAAACAGAAAAAAATAATTTGTTCATGACAGTTCCTACCACTGCAAGTTTGAGACCTGAGGTGTGGCTGGGGAGAGTTTTTGGAGATGACCTGGTTGAATGGGTGAGGATGAGGAAAGACCGCTTTTTTGTATTGGCCAATATCAGAACATCAAGAGGTAACACAAGAAGTGTTTGATGTGAACCAGAACAGGAGAGGTGCAATTATTCATACCGAGAAGCTGAAGATTTTGACAAAGCCTAACTCCGAAACAGAGTCCTAGCATATATTGGTAAAATGTAACTGAAGATGAAAATAGTAGCAGGAAGAAAAAAGAATAAAGGAGAGAAGAAGGGAGAAGAGAAGGTCAAAAATATACATATGTAAGAGGAAGTCAGCTGGTGTATTCCTTGGATGATGTGGATTTGTCCATTACAGATCGATGGATTCAGGAACTTAATTATGTGCAATATAAAATTTGTTTGTTAGATCAAAGGGGTTAGTACAATTTGGGCATAAAGGTAATTTGGCTTGATGAAACAATGTCCTTTCCTCTCTTAAATATTTGATTTGTGCAATTTATAACTTCCATTGTTTACTATAAGTGCAATTTCAGAGTATGTAAATGGGAATGTGCAATAATGTCTTTTTTCTTTGTCTTTTTGTTTGCTTATTTTTCTTCTTGCCCTAAATGGTATAGTTTACCTAAAAGATAAGGAACTATATGATGAACAGGAGGAAAACAAATGCTTGGAATGGAATTTCCATTCCTTTCACCTGAGGATATTAAATATGTTCCTTTACAAGAGTTTAAACTATTTGATACACCAGTCTACCCAGTGTATTACAAGAGCTGAAGGGAAATAAGGTTGAACTACATAATAGTTAATAATCAAATCAAGCTAAAATTACAAAATATTGAATAGGGAACAGAGGAGATTAAACAATTAGTCCCAGAAGTTATGGGTTTGAATATCTCAGCAAAAACTAGGGAAAAAAGGATTAGAGAATGCAATTCAAATGAGATGAGTGGATTAAGAAATGGACATGAAAGCAAGACAGAGGACTTGAGTGACATGAGTCAGAAATGTAATTTAAAAATAAATGGGCGAAAGGAAGAGCCAGAGGAAAAACTGGCTGGATTATCTTGATAACTAATCTGTAGGTCTAATTTTGCAATGTTATCACTAATCGTGCAGCCATATTAAATTCTGAAAAATTAAGAGGAGAGCTGCAGAGATATTATTACCTCTACTTACAATGCTAGTGTAATAGCTAGACGAACAGGCCCCATAAAATTGAAGATGAGGTGTGTCACTCTGCCTTCTTGGGGTTGTAGTCTGGGGTGGGTGTGACCTCCAGCACCCTCCTTTCTTTAGCACACCTCATCTCTGGCTCTTACCCCTGGCCTGCCCTAGCCCCTTTGGCCTGTCATGGAATTCACTGCCACAGGAGGTGGTGGCGGCTACAAGCATGGACGGCTTCAAGAGGGAATTGGATAAACATATGGAGCAGAGGTCCATCAGTGGCTATTAGCCACAAGGCGTAGATAGGAACTCTCAGCCTGGAGCAAGTGATGCTCCGTATTCTTGGTGCTGGGGAGGGGGCAACAGTGGGAGGGCTTCTAGTTTCCTGGCCCCAATATAATAATAAATAATCTTTCAATTTATTGATCGCTCAATCCTTGCAGAGCTCCTGGCTCTGAGCAATTTACAGTTACTCATGTGTCGACACGGGACTAACAATGATGGGGGTAAGGGAGGACAACATATATCATTTTTAAATCACACACACTTCGTAGTCGACAGGGATTTTGGTCAGCTGTAAGAATCAGACGTGTCCCAGCAGCATTCTTTAGTCGGCGTCGCTTGATGTCGTCAGCATTTTCTCGGTCGCAGCGCACCACTGCCACCGTCTGGCCGGAATGGCCCATTGCAGGCTTTTCTTTGAAGCTTTTGAGCTTACGCGTGGACCTTCCGTTTGTCGGCTAACGCTTTCCCACCGGGGGGGTTAAGTGTGCCCACCCTCTCTAAGGAGTGGTACCCATTTTATCTACCTCCGAAGCTTTCGAACTGCTGGGTGGACGGCGAGCTGGGGATATGGCTGGTAGCTCACACCAGTGTGGGGCTCGAACTGACAGCAGTCCTGTTCAGCTCAGATGTTTTATCACTACTTGACCTCCTGATGGCACCTGGTATTTTTGGCCAATGTGTGACAGAGTGTTAGTGTTAGCCTGGATGGTCCACTGGCCTGATCCAACATTGGCTTCTCTTATGGTCTAATGTTCTTATTGCAACCTGGCCAGCTCTCCCTGAGTGTGTTGGTAAGTCCTGCTCCCTGCTCCCGCCCCCAGCTGCTCCTGGCAGGTAAGTGATGCATTAGCTCACCTTGCCTGCCTTCTCCAGCTGCTTTCATAGCTGATGCAGCCTTCCAACACTGTTCTGCTGGGCCATATGGAGTTTTCTTTTTTTGCCTTCAAGTCGCAGCCAACTTCTGGCACCCCCAGAGGGTTTTTGAGGCAAGAGATGTTCTGAGGTGGTTTCCCATTGCCTGCTTCTGCATAGCAACCCTGGTATTCCTTGTTGGTCTCCCATCCAAATGTTGGAAATACTTGTGTGTTGCAAGGTCTAATTCAGTCGTGATAGGGTTAATCTGTTTACCTTGTGTGCTATTGTTTAGACTGACCTGGAAGGGAAACCTGGATCAGAGCCAATGGGAAGAAAGCCTGCAAAATCTAAGTCTGTTTACTCACAATCATTGGTTAATGTATTCAGGTGATTTCCTTCTAGGGGTCAAGAAGAAGAAGACTCTCCATTGCTGTTGTTGCTGTCGTCGTTGAGAGACCGTGTGGCTGGTCTGTCCTGTAGCTGTAGAGATGTAGCCTTAGGTCTTTGTTATTTTGTAGCTTTTCCTGTGTACCCTTCCCTTAGAAATAAAGATTTTTACACAGAAAGAAATACCTTCTCTCCAGTGAAGCAAAGATCCATTGCAAACGTTGAATATCCGAGTATTTTTGCCCATTTTTCCAACACCAAATATGGATCAGAGCTGACCCTGCTTAGTTCCCATGGTCTGATAAGGTCAGGCTATCCCCCAAGGAAGGCTTTGCAGAGGAAGGCAATGGCAAACCACCTCTGGTTAATCGCTTGCCTTGAAAAACCTTCTTTTCCCTTTCCCTCTTTCTATATATAAACTAATAACATTATTTTTTAAAAAAAAAGAAAAGAAAAACCTATGAGGTCAGCATGATTTAATTGTGACTTGACGGCACTTTACACACAGAGACACAGAGAGAGACATACGCACACACTATACAATGTTCCCTCTGAGCTATGGAGTGTTGTGGGCAAAAATTCTACTTCGTGAGCCAAAGAGTTACTGCCATTAGAGTTGTGAGTGGGCCGCTCATCCACACACCTTGGAGGGAACACTGACACATAGCAAAGACACATGGGTGATTGCATTTTCCCATCCCCCATTCTTTCACTTTTACCTTTCGTGAAAGCCCCATGGCATCTCACCTTTTCCTGTTTCCCTGTCCCCTTGTCACCCTCCAGCCGACCTACCTTTATTTGCCCCTCTGCCGTCAGTTTCCCCTCCTTCCCTGCCCTTAGCAGCCTGTTTATGGGGAAGCTATGTCCCAGTTGGACAGTGCTGGCCACCAGGGTGGGCCCAATTGTGTGGTAAGGAACCCACAAAAACATGCAGAGAGTATTTCATTTTCCCCTGTACCCCCTTCAAAATATTATTTCCTCTTTCCTTCCTGCTGGGGACCCCCATATTCTCACCTTTCTCTACTTCCTTCTCACCTTCCCACCCGTCAACCTACCTTTTATATGCTCCCCCTTTCCCGCTATATTTATTATTCATTAATTGTGCCTTTCTCCAGAATGGGACCCAAAGGAACTTAGATGATTTCTTACGGGTACAGGTGCTGCTTTTTCCTATGGGGAATTTAACCACCCAGTGTATTAATTTTCAGATTTTTCTGTCTTTCCCCATGCCTTTAGAAAGATTTGTTTTGCCTTTTCATGCTTCCAGTCTTTGGATTTAAGCATCCACAAATTTGGCCATGCTGAGAATTAGATAGAAATGCTAGGGAAACTTAGCCTGCTGGCACAGTTGTACATCATCTGTAGTAATGGAAAAATCCATTACCAATTGTTAGATCGCACTAACAAAGACTCGGAGAATGATTTCAGCTCAGTGATTCAGCTTTAATGAAGTAGCGAACAAACACTCAAATGCATTCAAAACCAGAACAGTTTAACATTGGGAGCTAGGCTCCTTTTAAACATTCCCAGGCTAACATAGCCACACCTATTTACAATAACCAACCAATAAGGTTGCTTAGATAAGGACCAATAGGAGTTCTTCCCGCTCAGGGACTGTGTGTTATTCTGATTGGTCGCTGGTAGAGGGCGACCAATCGTACATTAGTTCGGAGGAGCCTTCGTCGGCTCGAAGCTTAACATTGAGTGTCAATGGGGCGATTCAAGTGAGGATTCCAGTACATCACACCAATGTTATTTTTTAATATTTAAAGTGGCGGTGAAAATTCAGGGAAGATGGGGTGGTGATTTCACTCTGACATTTCCTTATCTCATTTCCTAAGATTTCTGGCAAGAACATTTGAACTTTCTTTCTGTTGTTGATCTTCCAGGTTTTGTTTAGCTCCAGAGCACCCACAGCCAGCCCAGTTAGCAGACTGCACATCAGCTGTAGTACATTTTCTAAAAGAAGCAAGGAATTATGGTATGGACCCCAACCACATTATCCCTGCAGGGGACCATAGTGGAAGGAACGTTTGCTTCTGTGGTTTGTCATCATCTGATAACTAGGAAAGATATCCCAAGAATCTAAGCCCAGATGTTGATTTATCCATTCCTCCAGACAGTAGATGCCTTGCTATCATCAAAACCTTTTTGTTCCCATCTTGTTCAGGGAACGGGCTATCAAACTTGCTGAAAGGTATATGACTTGAAGGATATAGTGCTCCCCGTTTTTTTATGGAGTCCAGCTATCCTTTGGTTATAGTGAGCACAATATTATTGCTAGAGAAGCAAATTAATACAAAGGCCCAAAAAAAATGCTTTCTTCCAATTCAGCCAGGCCCAAAAGATCACCCCTGACTTTGATACGGATGATCTGGCCACCGGAATCCACATCGCAGTAACATCGAGACTAGACTACTGTAATGCACTATACTTTGGTCTCCCCTCAAAATCATTTCAGAAACTCCAACTGGTTCAGCATGCCATGTCTCGGCTATTATCAGGAGCTAGATGGGAATACACTAGGGGTGTGCATTCGGCTCTATCCGAGTTGAAAAAATAGCCAGAAAAATACCTTATCGGCATTTATCAGCTATTGTTTCAGATGGATATAGAGGGGGGGGGGTGTTTTGGGCCATCAAGCATAGCCAGTCCTGGATACTCCTGAAAAATTTGGGGATTATCTGGGAAAACAGGATAGCTGCAGTTCAACAGTGTTTAAAGAAAGTGCACTCCATTTAAATGCCATTCTGGGTGAAGCTGCAGCTTCACTAATGCATTTAAAGGGACTGCAACACCTTTAAATGCTTTTGGCTCCTTTATAGCCTATGGGACCCATTATAGTCAATGATCCCCATAGGCTAGAATGGGGAATCTATCCAGGGTATGAGAGGGGACTGGGGGGAGGGTGTTTTTTGAGGTAGAGGTACCAAACTCTCAGCATAGTTTCTGGAGCCTCTACTCAAAAGACCCCCCAAGTTTCAAAAATATTGGACCAGGGGGAGACCAATGTACAGTGCCCCCATCCTCTATTATTTCCAATGGAGGGGAAAAACAGCAAAAAAGCAGGGACTAATGTCAAACCAGAGAGTCTCTGTAGTACAAACGGGGGGGGGGGGGCATTTGTGCAAAACCAGTGCCACTGCAGCAATGCCAGCTCAACAAATCCAAGTGGGTTTTCTTGCAAACCTAGTACAGCCAGTGTATTCACAGTGCCCAGCAGAACCAGTGCATGTACAGAGTGCCCAAAAGAATTAATGTCATTGTGGCAATGCCAGCTCAACAAATCCAAGGAAGCGGGGGATCCAAGCCCAGCATAGCCTGTGCATGTACAGAGTGCCAAACAGTACCAGTGCAATGTACTAGTGCCCAGCAAAGCCTGGCGCCTTTGTTTAAATGCTTTCCTTTTTTGACAGAGAACACAATCTGAACATTCTACAACCTGAAACAACATCCCTAAAACCAAAGGATGAGTATACATTCTCGTGTTTCCAGGTTTCCTGAGCAGAGTACAAAGGCACATACAAGGAAACAGCTTGTACATGTGCATCCAAGACTCAATACATGTGCATCCAAGCAATTGCAGGGTCAACATGGCAAAGGTTACACAGTCTCGGGTATATTCTTGTGAAAGCACATCAGCTGTCACAGTCTCCCTTCCCGGAACATGCTTGCTGAGTCTCAAATTCAAAATCTTGTAGAGTGATTGCTCAAGGCTTTAGCGTCTCATTCTTATTCTGAAGCCACACTAGACAGGAATGATCTGTTTGAAATAGGAATGGCCTTCCCTAGAAGTAAGGACAGAAGCATTCTGTACCCCCAGACAACGGCAAGACACTTTCAAAATCTTGTAGAGTGATTGCTCAAGGCTTTAGCGTCTCATTCTTATTCTGAAGCCACACTAGACAGGAATGATCTGTTTGAAATAGGAATGGCCTTCCCTAGAAGTAAGGACAGAAGCATTCTGTACCCCCAGACAACTGCAAGACACTCCTTGACTGATTTCGCACTAGAGCTGCCTCGCTGTTGCGCCGCTGTTTGCCCCGGTTCTATTGGTCAATTTCACACCCAAAGCCGTGGGGCTGATTTTGACCCGCGTCTTCACCCGATTTCCCCCGCAGTTTTGTGATCCTGTTTTTTGAGGTTCAACGAAACTGTGGAGGAAATCGGGCGAAGCCGCGGGCTTCGGGTGTGAAATTGACCAATAGAACCGGGGCAAACAGCGGAGCAACAGCGAGGCAGCTCTAGTGCGAAATCAGTCAAGGAGTGTCTTGCCGTTGTCTGGGGGTACAGAATGCTTCTGTCCTTACTTCTAGGGAAGGCCATTCCTATTTCAAACAGATCATTCCTGTCTAGTGTGGCTTCAGAATAAGAATGAGAAGCTAAAGCCTTGAGCAATCACTCTACAAGATTTTGAATTTGAGACTCAGCAAGCATGTTCCGGGAAGGGAGACTGTGACAGCTGATGTGCTTTCACAAGAATATACCCGAGACTGTGTAACCTTTGCCATGTTGACCCTGCAATTGCTTGGATGCACATGTATTGAGTCTTGGATGCACATGTATTGAGTCTTGGATGCACATGTATTGAGTCTTGGATGCACATGTACAAGCTGTTTCCTTGTATGTGCCTTTGTACTCTGCTCAGGAAACCTGGAAACACGAGAATGTATACTCATCCTTTGGTTTTAGGGATGTTGTTTCAGGTTGTAGAATGTTCAGATTGTGTTCTCTGTCAAAAAAGGAAAGCATTTAAACAAAGGCGCCAGGCTTTGCTGGGCACTAGTACATTGCACTGGTACTGTTTGGCACTCTGTACATGCACAGGCTATGCTGGGCTTGGATCCCCCGCTTGCTTGCATTTGTTGAGCTGGCATTGCCACAATGACATTAGTTCTTTTGGGCACTCTGTACATGCACTGGTTCTGCTGGGCACTCTGTATGTGTACTGGCTGTTCTAGGCTTGCAAACACCCC
>NW_015171627.1:88704-101159 GCF_001447785.1 Gekko japonicus
TTTATGCCTTGTTTGTTGGCTACTGTGTGAACCAGT
Source organism: Gekko japonicus (assembly GCF_001447785.1). Taxonomy (NCBI): domain Eukaryota; kingdom Metazoa; phylum Chordata; class Lepidosauria; order Squamata; family Gekkonidae; genus Gekko; species Gekko japonicus. The sequence continues at coordinate 88,741 of NW_015171627.1, forward strand.
ATGCTGGAGTACATGAACAACTGTTTGCTCTTCTTGTGGAGGCATTGAGAAAGTGTAAAATGCTGTCTTGAATTGAATGAAATGGCTGTATTTTTTGTTTAAAGAGCTTAAGCAGGAAGAATTTGATCTTAAACATAAATGAAATTTTGAGCCAGTTTGGTGTAGTGGTTAAGTGTGCGGACTCTAATCTGGGAGAACCGGGTTTGATTCCCCACTCCTCCACTTGCACCTGCTGATGTGACCTTGGGTCAGTCACAAGCTCTGGCACAAATGTCCTTGAAAAAGAGCAGTTTGAGTCAGAGCTCTCTCAGCCCCACCCACCTCACAGGGTGTTTGTTGTGGGGAGGGGGAGGGAAAGGAGTTTGTAAGCTGCTCTGAGACTCCAAGTGAAGGGCGGGGTATAAATCGAATCTCTTCTTCTTCTTCTTCTTAAAATCTAAACATTTACAGGTCCGTGTACCTGAAAGGGAAAAAATGCATATATTTTATAGGGAAAAGAAATAGAAAATGGTTGAAAACTTAAACAAAAAAGTTCTGATTCCTAAAAAGGCAAAAATGAAATTGACCTGGGGACTTTGAGGCTGAAGAAACAGGGATGAGAACTTCAAAATCATCCTTATTCCTAGCAAATGTGCATTGCAAGCATGTAATACCTCATCTCAGTCACTACAGTCTGGAAGGTGCTACTGAGAAAGTATGAACCAAGAGCACCATCTGCTGGTTGAAAAGAAATTGTGTTCTTTCATTGGGGATGTATCCTGATTAAACTATTCCTTAGGACTGAAGGAATCATATAAGTTTTTCCACTAAATATCTCTGAGAAGAGGCAACTGGTTGGCACTATTATCCTGAAAATCCACTCTATCATGTTTTTAGTATGATGGCCCCACAGTCCAACAATGACAATGCAAAGATAGATCCAGGTGGATAGCTGTGTTGGTCTAAAGCAATAGAACAAAATTTGAGTCCAGTGGCTTATGCATGCTAATGAAAGCTTATACCCAGAATTAAGCTTTGTTGGTGCCACTGGACTCAAACTTCATTCAATGACAACACAACACTGTTTTCCTCCTGTTGTCTGACACAGGACTTGATCCAAGCTGTTCATCTTAAGAAATATTACATTTACTGAAGGTATTTTATACCCTAGCCTTGACCTGGTGGTCTAGGCTAGCCTGATCTTATCAGATCTTGGAAGCTAAGCAGGGTTGTCCATGGTTAGTACTTGGAATAGAGACCATCAAGGAAGCCCAGGGTTGCTAAACAGAGGCCCCGGTCACACGGGCTGGAAAATGCGGGGGGGAAGCGTGGCTGTTTGCCCCGGGGCAAACTAACGCGTGACTGCGAGATCAGACGTCCAGTTGAGGTCCCGTCGAGGTCCCGTGGCTAGGGGGGAGGTGCCGATCACACCACAGGCAAAGAAGTGGGGCGGCGCGGCAAACAGGGTTGTTGGGGGGGTGTTACTTTTTTAAACTGAAGTGTGCGCATGCTCCGTTGGGTGCTTGTGCGCATCCGTGGAGCCTTGGGGGGGGAAATGACCTGTTTGCGAGGGGACATGAGTGGGCACCGGATGCCACCGGAAACGTGATCAGACGCCCACCCTTGCCCCGCGGTTTCCGGAAACTAGTACCACCGAGGTACTAGTTTTTTGCCGCGCATCTTTGGAGGGAAACCTCGATTGAGCCACGGGAGCTCTATGCTTCCCAGATGTGGCAGTGAGATCGCGCCCGGAAAATCTGCCTATCTTCCGTCTCTCTAATGTCGCTACTGTTCCGTGTGACCGCAGCCAGAGGCAGGCAATGGCAAACCACCTCTGCTCATCTCATGCCTTGAAAAATTCATGGGCTCTCATACAGTAGCTAGTAAGGAAGCCAACCCACCACGGATGGAACTGAATTTTGGTCACATGTTGAGCAGCACGTTCATTTTTAAAGTGCACCACAAAGACGTCCACATGTGCATTCTCATGCCATTTTACTCTCTCTCGCCATGTAAACTCCCGTTTCCTGCTTTTCACGAACCACCACAAACTGTATCAGAATTCATGAACGTACATGGCGGTTCTTCAGTCCGTGAACATCACTTCAAGACCCGCAAACTGGCCAAAATGCATGATGAACTTTAGTTTGTTAGCGGGTTCGTGTCTATCCCTACTAGAGAGCAGACAGAGATTCATCCCAAATGGGATGGAACTGGGGGACTCAATCATGCCTCGATCCAAGTTGTGGCGGAACATGACTGCACCTGGATTTGAGCTGGTAGTCTAAATCTAACAGAATACAATAGGAACCCAGCGGCACTTGAAATAATAATGTAATTTATTCCTGCATACTTTTGTATGAGTCAGAGCTCATTTCACTGGATATACTGGAATGTGCATCCACCAGGCAGAGTTATATATAACACAGAAAGGGTGTTGTATCCGCTGACTGCCACCAGGGGCTAGCAAATACCCCAGAGCTTGACTCTGGAAGAACAATGGGGACCGGGCTCCTAGGCTCTCCACTTGGGAACCAATAGGACCGTGGCGGGAGATTGAAACCCACCAACGGGACCTAGGGGGGCGGCCCCAGATGCGTATTTAGTTGGCCAGCCGGCCGTTAGTCTTTGTCTTTGTTGTGTGTACCAGTAAACCATGCTGAGCACCACATCGGCCTCAGTGGGTTCTACATGCGTCTAACCCACTACACTTTAAAGGGGATGATATTAGAGAGAGGGGTTGGTTTAAAAAAATTCCTAAGTGGGTCATTAAGCAGGCAAGTGGTGTAGCTACAGACCAGACTTTGGATCAGAACATCAGAACGCAGTCTAGACCCCTTGTATAGATTCCCCAGAAAGGCCCTGCCTTTTTATTTCTTAGTTAGGTCTCTCCTGACGGTTGGAATAAAACACGTAGCCACTTATGCTTGGGAAGAAAGGGGATTGTCAGTGCTCCGAGGCTCCAGCTCAAATGTGAGTTTCCTCCCGTTCAAATGGGAGGATGGACCTCAGATGACAGTTTGTCTGAGAACGTACACATCTCCCTACTCCCCCCACTTCAAAATCGATAGCAGTGTCTCAGTTAATTCATTTCTTCATTGTCCAAAGACATGACAGGATCTGCCACAGATTTGACAGTTGAAGCAACCTGAGCTGCAGTGTTAGGAGAGTCTAGTAACAAATAAATATACACTGCAAAAACCTTTTAGCAAACTAATGTGTTCTATTTATGGTCATCATTTAGTAAAGTGCATAAAGGTAAAAGGTAAAGGTTTCCCTTGCTCGAAAGCCAGTCGAATCATTACATTCAATAAGCAATAACATTCAATACATACAGATTCCTAACTACCAAACAATTTTGCATCATGTTTTAAAAGTCAAGCCCCAACGGGAGTTTCTAGAATTATAAACCCGCTTCTCCTTGCATGAAGTCTCCCAAAAAGGGGGACAGCCTTCCTTGTATGGATGCTTTTTTGCCGGTCCTACAAAAGATACATTATGATCTAGGAAGTTCTAGGATCTAACACCAGAGGTGCATGATCCGTATAAGTTCATGCACTTATGAACTTATGCGGATCATGCACCTCTGATGTTAGAATTAGTACTAAAAAGAAAAAGAAAGGAAGTTGAATGTAAATCTATTAAAGGATAAGGACCTCATAAGCAAAACCATAAAAGAAATTCAAGAGTTTTTTTGAGGACAATTTAACCCCAGATATTTCAATAAATACAGTTTGGGATGCATTTAAAGCTTTCCTGCGTGGAAGACTTATTAACTACCAAATTTGGAAGGTCAGACAACAAAAGAAAGAATTTGAACACGTAAAGGGGAAAATTAAAATAGAAGAAGAAAAATTAAAAAGAAGACCGACCTCCAAAACTACAATAAAAGAACTTAAAAAGTGGCACCATAACTTAAATATATTACTCAGTTATGAAATAGCAAGAAAAATAGAATATGCAAGGCAATATTACTTTGAACATGCAAACAAGATATCAAGGTGGCTAGCTTATAAATTGAAAAAAGAACAGGAGAGCAGAAATATAATAGCACTAAAAATTCAAAAGATGAAATAAAATATAATAATAAGGAAATGAAAGTAATTATTGAAGAATACTATACAAAACTGTATTCAACAGACGGACAAGATACACAGAAAATAAAAGAATATTTAGACCAAAAATCTGGAGGGAAATTTACCGAAGCACAAAAACAGATACTAAATGAGCCAATTACAATGCAAGAAATAGTGGAAGCGATTAAAGGTCAGAAAAATAAGAAAACACCCAGACCGGATGGATTGCCAATTGAAATTTATCATATGTTTGAAGAACAAATATCTCTACCCCTTAAGAAATTATTGCAAAATATAACAAAAGAAGAAGAAATGCCGAAATCATGGAATGAAGCACTAATTACATTAATTCCTAAACCAGGAACAGAAGGGAAAGAAATAAAGAATTATCGCCCAATCTCACTGTTGAATGCTGATTATAAAATATATGCTAAAATTCTAGCAGAAAGACTAAAGAAGGTATTGAGACAAATTATTCATCAAGATCAATCTGGGTTCTTGTCTAAAAGATATCTACGTAACAATATAAGAAATATAATCAGTGCTATTGAATACTATGAAAGCCATCCAGAAAATCAAGTGGCATCAATGTTTATGGATGCGGAGAAGGCATTCGATAATGTTTCCTGGAAGTTTCTGTTATAAAAGCTTCAGAATTGGGATTGTGGGAATAACTTCTTAAAAATGATTACGGCTATATATACAAAACAGTCAGCTAGAATAACTTTTAATGGAGAGGTGACAGATAGAATTCTGATACAAAAAGGTACAAGGCAAGGCTGCCCGCTATCACCGCTACTTTTCATTTTCATATTGGAAACATTAAACGACTTAATCAGAAATAATGTATTTAAAAAAGGATTAAAAATAGGAGAGGAAGAATTTAAATTACAGGCATTCGCCTGTTCATTCTGGAAGACCCACTCGATTCTATTATACCTCTGTTGGACGAGATAAAAGGTTATGGGGAAGTAGCAGGACTAAAAATAAATATTAAGAAAACTAATATAATAACAAAAAATTGTACACAAAATACTATAAAAGAAATACAGAAGAAAACAGAAATAGGGGTGGTAAATAAAGTAAGGTACTTAGGAATAATAATGACAAACAGAAATAGTATGCTGAAAGAGAAAAATTATTATAAGCTATTGAAAGAAATAAAGAACAATTTCAATAAATGGAAAGAACTCAAATTGTCTCTAATGGGTAAGATTGCGGCAGTAAAGATGAATATTCTTCCACGTTTCTTATTTATAGCGCAAAATATCCCAATATTAAAAGATAGAAAATATTTTTTGGAATTAGATAAGAATATTAGAGACTTTATATGGTACCCGAAGAAAGCCTGTATACAATGGAAACTACTCCAAGAAAAGAAAAACAGAGGAGGACTTGCCATTCCAAATTGGTATCATTATTATCAGGCAGCGGCAGATATTTGGATTAGACACTGGTTAACCCTGGAAAATCAAAGAGTACTGAAACTAGAGTGTCATGATATACCTATGGGATTACAGGCTTATGTATGGTACAATAAGGAAAAAGTACATTCAATTTTTCAACATCATTATGTAAGAGGTCCACTATTTACAGTATGGAAGAAAATAAAGGAGAGATTTTATGAAAAAATTCCTAGATGGGTGTCTCCATTAGAGGCATTCATCATGCCAACAATGATAACCAAGGAAAAGAAACAATCATATGATAAATTATTAGATTAAAATAATAATCTCAAAAATATAGAAGAGATACAAAGAAATACCAATCTGACAATATGGGAGACAAACCAACTAAAATCCAGATTTAGTAAAGACAAAAAAGTTGGATTCTATACCATTACAAACGAGTTAGACAAAATATGGTTATCGACCAATGATAAAGCAATTCAAAAATTATATAATTTTCTCTTAGAAAGTTCTACGGAAGAACAGAATATCAAGAGAGTAATGTTAAAATGGATGCAAGACTTTGGTTACAATGTAACAATGGAAGAATGGAATAAAACATATGCAGTGTATATTTATTTGTTACTAGACATATTTGACAGTGACAAGCAAACCCATCCATCTCTCAGGCTGATACTTTTATTCCGCATAGTATATTTTGCTTCCGGAACCCAATCACGTCAAACGGTTACACTAAAACTGAGTTTATTATTCTTTCACCCCATCAAAGAGACGTTGTTACCACAATGTCTGCTCCCTTGAGACAAGACTTTCTCACCTCTCATCCACCTGATGATCCAATAAGGTTTAAACTTTTGACTCTGATCCAGTCCCATCTGAAGAGCACCTTACTTCCCCCTCTACACACTTTTTGGATATAAAGATAGCCTTGGGAACCCCTGGTACGTGGGACAGTAAGCAATACTCTGTCAGTAGCCATGACAAAGCCACAACAGTATTCCATCCATCCCCAGTTATTTCCCCTGAAATCCGACACAGGCAACTTGGAGATTGTGAGCTGGTTCCTAACCCTCTCCTATTGCCTCTTCCTTCCCTGTTATTGAACCTCCCTAAACTTCGTCCTCCAGATAGGCTTGCATGTTTACTTACTCTTCCACCTCTTCTATATACCGTTAAATTTGCATATTTATATTTATTTATAGATATAGATTTAATTTATACCCCGCCCTCCCCGCAGCGCGGGCTCAGGGCGGCTTACAATCAGGCATAGGCCAATATCAAATATAAAACATTTTTAAAACCATTTAAAAACTCTACAATACAATAACATTATTATTAACAAAGGTGCTCTGATCTTCAACAAGATGGCATATTGCAACTGCCCCACCAACTCAGCATCGTCTGCTCTGGGAACATTGGTGTTCTCTCGTCCAGGGCCAGGTTATGATGGTAGTGATGGTAGTGGCGGCTCCTACTCATACGCCTGGCGGAAGAGCTCCGTCTTACAGGCCCTGCGGAACTGTTTGGTGTAGTAGTTAAGTGCGCAGACTCTAATCTGGGAGAACCGGGTTTGATTCCCCACTCCTCCGCTTGCAGCTGCTGGGTGACCTTGGGCAAGCCACAGTTCGGTCAGAGCTCTCCTTGAAAGGGCAGTTCTTGAAAGAGCTCTCTCAGCCCCGCCGACCTCCCAGGGTGTCTGTTGTGGGGAGGGGAAGGGAAAGGAGATTGTAAGCTGCTCTGAGACTCCGAGTGAAGGGCACAGTACAAATTTAATATCCACCTCCTCCTCCTCCTCCAACACAAAGACAGATTTATTGACACGTAATCGAAAGCAAGAAATTGCAACTAGATAAATAGGTACCACTTTGGTGGGAAGGTAACAGCATTCCGTGCGCCTTGGTGTTTTGTCATGCCGGCCACGTGACCACGGAAACGTCTTCGGACAGAGCTGGCTCTTCGGCTTTGAAACGGAGATGAGCACCGCAACCCTAGAGTCGGATTTGACTGGCTTTCGAGCAAGGAACCTTTACCTTTAAACTGGGGAGGGGGCTGACCTAGATGGCCCAGGCTAGCCCAATCTCGTCAGACCTTGGAAGCTAAGCAGGGCTTATCCTGGTTAGTACTTGGATGGAAGACCACCAAAGAAGCCGAGGGTTGCTCTACCGGCCTTGCAGCTCCACTGCCGAGCCCCATGAGGGGCCCGGCGGTGGACCTGCAAGGCCAGCGGGAGTGCGAGGAAGCCCCGCGAAGGCCCTCCCTGACCCCAGGCAGGCAGGGGTGGGGAGAGGCAGGGAGGAAGCAACTTACCCTCCCTCTTCTCCTGCCTCCTCCTGGCTGAATGAGGGCCGGAAGCGGGGCGGCTGGAAACAGGGGGCGGGGGCTGACCAATGTGCCCCGCCCCCCGTACCTCACCTGGGGGAACTGCGATCCCCCGCGATCCCCCCGAAATGACCTCTGATGACCGTTATGTCGTGAAGTATGACAATCAGTCAAGTATAATAATTGAGAGTTTGCCAGCTAATTAAGACACCGTTTTCTGATATCTTCATCAGAATTGTTTCTGTTACAGTCCCATTGCAGAATAGCCTCATACAGTTGTTGTAGATTGTCCATAAAAGACGAGAGTTAAAACATTTTTGTGTATGATGCAGAATCTGTTTATATCAGTCAATCATAGAGGGGGAAAGGGGACATTTATTTATTTATTTATTTATTTGTTTATTTGTTTATTACACTTATATTGCGCCCTCCCCTGCAAACAGGCTCAGGGCGGTTTTAAATTTATTTTATTTATTTATTTATTTGTTAGATTTCTACACCGCCCTCCCAAAGGCTCAGGGCGGTTCACAAGCAGCATATATCTGTCACACATAAAGAAAAAAGCAATTAATAGAAAGAAAAATACAAAGAAAAAAGGAAGGATGCAACAAAAAGAAGTTAGAGAGCTCACACTTAGAATTCTGAAAATACCTGTGATCCAATTTCTCATATACAGCTCTAATAATCTTTCATGTACAGCTCTGATAAGACAGAGGCCAAGCTAAATGAGAATTGTGTCAGTCCCATATATGTGAGCTGAGAATAATAGGTTATGTTTCACAGGATGGAACATTATTTAGAAGATGCCAGTGTCTAAGAATTGTACTCTTAATCTGTAAATTGAGTGGGGGAAATTCCAGTGGGGGAAAAAATTGCACTTTCTAGATTTTGCTCACTGGTGGCTTCATAAATGGGACAAATAGTGAAGAAGACTTTTTCCTAACTCTTTCCTTTTTGCTAATCATGGTTGAGTGTATCTCCAGCCATGTGGGTCAGGCTGGTGCCCAGATGGGCAATGCCTACTGGGAACTCTACTGCCTTAAATATGCCATCCAGCCTGATGGGCAGATGCCCAGTGATAAGCCCATTGGGAAAGGAGACGACACCTTCAACACATTCTTCATTGAGATGGGTGCTGGCAAGCATGTCCTCCAGGCTGTGTTCATCGACTTGGAGCCAACAGTGATAGATGAAGCATGCACTGGAATCTATCTCCAACTATTCCACCCTGAGCAGCTTACCACTGGCAACAAAGATGCAGCCAATAACTATGCCCAGGGCCACTACACCATTGGCAAGGAGATCATTGACTGTACGACAGGCATACAAGACCTATGAAAATAAAAGAAAGTAGTAGGGGAAATAGTGGTTTAGATTAGGTGATATTTACCCATCTTGTAGTTTCAGATCCGTAGAAAAGAGAAGTGACCAGTCCTTCACCCAATATGGAGCTGACGTCAAGAAGAGAGTGTGCATATTTGAGCTGACTCCATGTATTTATAGGGAAAATGTACCTTAGGGCAATATGACAGGTTTACCCCTAAAAGAATAGAAAACTGTATTTACAGGAAGGTTCCCAAAGACTTGGACAAATAGTTGATGGTTTTCCTGGAGGCAGATCATAGAATACAGTTGGGCTTGATAGCCCTCTTGTAGCTAGGATATAGCTGCTGATGACCCAGAAGACAGGATGGATGACACTTCTGGGCAGGGCTTTTTTTGTAGAAAAAGCCCAGCAGGAACTCATAAGCATAATAGACCACACCCAACAGTAGAAACTCATTAGCATATTAGGACACACCCCTGACAACACAGCTCATTAGCATACTAGGCCGCACCCCATGTTACCAGAAGTGTGGTCATCCAGCCACACCCACCTTTTGCTTCTTATTCTGTTTACCTTGTTTGTTGTCAAAACCCAGGGCCTTTTTTTGTAGCAGGAACTCCTTTGCATGTTAGGCCACACACCCCTAATGTAGCCAATCCTAATGAGTTTCTGCTGTTGGGTGTGGCCTATTATGCTAATGTGGCCTCTAATGCTAATGAGTTCCTGCTGGGCGTGGCCAACTCGGGACCCAGCCGGAACTCCGTTCCTGTGCGTTCCTGCCCAAAAATAGCCCTGCTTCTGGGTATTATGGATATGCTAACAAGGGTGTACAAGTCAAAGGAGGCACTAGTGGCAGGGAAAAATTAGGTTACTTCAAAATGGAGTGCTGCTTTCCTGAGAAATCCATTGTTATAAAATATGCATAAGTTATTTCAGAGCTGTTATCTCATGGGCAGTTCTCAAAAGATCTCTCTCAGTCCCACCTACCTCACAGGCAGTGTTCCCTCTAAGCTGAGTTAGTGTGAGCTAGCTCACAGTTTTTTAGTCTCTGGCTCACCCGTTTTTGTCTCTGCTCAGGAAGGAGGGCTCCAGAGCAAACTAATTTATGCAGCAGCCAAATCGTTCACTCACAACTTTAATGCCAGTAGCGCACAAAGTAGAATTTTTGCTCACAAGACTCCACAGCTTAGAGGGAACATTGCTCACAGGGCATCTGTTGTGGGGAGGGGAAGGGAAAGGAGATTGTAAGCCACTATGAGACTCCTTTGGGTAGTGAAGGGCGGGGTACAAATCTGATCTTGTCTTCTTGTTTACAATTCAGTTCCTTGGCTTCACTTCCAAATAGTTTCCCAGGCTGGTCATCTGATTGGCATTCCTTGTGTGGTCATATTTAGGCCAGGCAGTGTGTCAGATTTAATGTTTTATTTGGAGTGGTATGAAATAAGGGGTCTTTGGACTTATGTCCTCTCTGACTGCCAACTACCCATCCTTAGGACGGAGCTGACTGCTAACAATCCCCCCTCCCAACAAAGGAAACGTGACTATGGTCATGTGACTTTGTTCTATTTAAAGCCAATTACTGAATGGAGATCCCAGGAAAAGGGTGTGTATTATGAGGGAATGATTGTAGTATGTAAGGTAGAATGAGGGAAGAGGGTCACCACTGTAAAAGGAATGTAGGTCGTTTAAGACTGACTTCAAACCCAGAATAAAAGTAAAAAGTAAAAATTTCCTTTATGTATGGGTTGTTTTACTCCATGGACCAGAATGAGAGGAGGGCGTGGGATTCCTTATCCTGTGAAATTAAACTTTAAATGTCTATGAAACAATTTATCTTTTTAAAAAAGCAAGCAAGTAACTTAATCGAATAGTACAGGAATAACTAAGTAATAAAGCAAAGGAACTAACTGGATTGTCTAAATAGTTCAAGTGACAAAAACAAATGGACTATATGATCAGAAAAGCGATTAAATAAAGAAACACTAATAATCTGAGTACAGAGCTAATAATACAATTAAATAACTAAATGATAACATTAAAACAATGAAGCAATGGATTAATAAGGCAACGGGACATCAATGAAGCAACTGAAAAGCAATCAGTGTAATACGAGCAACGTAGAACTAGTAGCAGAATTGAACAAAGAGGCATTTGGATGGCAATAATTAAGCAATTGAAAAGCAATAATCAAATCAAAAAGGTGACACGGAGCTGGAGGCGAGCCTTATATCTATCACTGACTAGATTCCACACAGTGTATGATTATTAAGGACAGTTATTCCGTCATCGTACAAATGTAACACCTTACGAATTGTTTTATGATTTTAATTTGTTTTATTGTTTTAATGTTTACATGATACCATTAGGTCTGCAAGCCACCCTGAACCTGCTTTGGCAGGGAAAGCGGGGTATAAATCAAATGAATGAATGAATGAATGAATGAATGAATGAATGAATGAATGAATACAAAAACTGAAGTTGCACGCAATGAATTGAAGCAAACGATGCATAAAACACTACAGTAGCTATGGCAACAAATCTTATTTGCACCTACAACCTGTGTTCTTGGAGGAATACACACAATTTTGGGCAGATGGGGAAGCGACTTGATGATAAAAATGAGGCTTGATGACCCCGGATGGGGGGGAAGCATGATTGGTGACCCGCCCAGGAGCCCAAAGTTTTCCAACAGCATTAAAATATATACTGTTAAGTTCATTTCAAAATGAAAAGGGCAAAAAAGAAGAGAGAGAGAGAGAACTTGGTGTTGAGATTTATTTATTTATTTATTATTTGATTTACATCCCGCCCTATCTCACGAGTTCTCGTGAAGGTCATTTACATTTCTAGATAAGATAAGAATTCTCTTTTGCATTATTTCACTTTTCATCCACCATGGCTGATCAGGAACCTTCCTTTTGGTTCTTTTTTTTACATATCAAACACAATACTTCATCTGCTTCTGTCTACTTTGCTGAAGCTGAGTCCTGAGTATGCATACCATCTTAGGTTCATACTCCTGCTCATCCTCTAATGTGATTTATGCCATCATACCCTACCACAAATTTTGTTAGTCTTTAAGATGCTACTCCACTATTTTCTACTGCTATAGACAGACTAACATGGCTACCCATCCTGAGATTCTGCAGTACAAACTGTTGTCTACTTGATAAATTATTCCAGGTATGCATGATCCCTTTTTCCCAGTTTCTCAAAGTCCCTCATTACAACCCACTCAAATGCTACACTATTGAGTGATTCACTGCCACAGGAGGCGGTGTAGACAGCTTCAAGAGGGAATTAGATAAA
>NW_015171628.1:0-20581 GCF_001447785.1 Gekko japonicus
TACCTCCCAGGGTTGTTGTGAGGATAACACGTAGGAGAGGGGGGCAACATAAGCTTCTTCAGGTCCCCGTCGGGGATGTGTCAGGGTCTCAATGAAGTAAAGAAGTAAATAAAGTTTCAATAAACAAAGAATTATAATTCCACTGATCCAAGTACTGCAAGCATGGCCTACTACAGAAAACTGGTGGCATGTCTGATTTCCTGATTTCCTTCCTGTCAGCCTGCCAGTTTGGTGTAGTGGTTAAGTGTGAGGACTCTAATTTGGGAGAACCGGGTTTGATTCCCCACTCCTCCACTTGCAGCTGCTGTATGACCTTGGAAAAACCATAGTTCTGTCAGAGCTGTTCTCTCAAGGACAGTTCTCTCAGAGCTCTCTCAGCCCCACCTACCTCACAGGGAGTTTGTTGTGGACAGGGAGAGGGAAAGGAGTTTGTAAACTGCTCTGAGTGAAGGGTGGGGTATAAATCCAATCTCCTCTCCTCTCCTCTCCTTCCTTCCTTCCTTCCTTCCTTCCTTCCTTCCTTCTTTCCTTCCTTCCTTCCTTCCTTCCTTCCTTCCTTCCTTCCTTCCTTCCCCTTAATTCCTTTTTTTTGCTGCTTAAAGTTACTCGTTCATACTATCTGCATAATGAATTGTCCTCTTGGAGGTGATAAATTATTTATCAGAGTAATGAACAGATCAATCAGGGCAGGCGGGTGGCTGCAACGCAGGAGCATTTGGTAAAGTAGAGGTCTGGATGTTTATATTTATCACCGAAAAGCCTTGACTTTGATATAGACCTTTGAGAGGCATTTATTAATCATGATCTCATTACAGTTTGGGGTAGACTAATAGCTTTTTATTTGTCAGAACAGTATCTGATGATTTAGCGCTGTTGTCCAAAAGTGCAGGCCCGGTTCTGCTGTTTAGTGTGTGGGGTGGAAAGCTGAAGAGTGAGGGGGAAATAAAGGTAGGTTGATGATTGGCTGGGAAGGAGATAGGGTTGCCAACTCCAGGTGGGAAATTCCTGGAGATGTGAGGGATGGAGCCTGGAGAGGGTGAGGTTTCAGGAGGCGTGGGACCTCGGACAGGTACAAAGCCATAGACTCCACCCTCCAAACCAACTATTCCGGTTTGGCCGACGTCCGATAAAGACGCGAAAGGTACGGCTCCGTGGATTTTTATTTTTTTGGCTACTATCAGGATTTCTTAGCAATTGCTAACAACAACCTTCAACTTTCTTAACTATTCCCTTCTGGGGAACCATTGTTACCAATCTCCAGGTGAGGGCTGGAGATCACTCAAAATTACAACTGTTCTTTAGGTAGCAGAGATCAGTTCCTCTGGAGAAAATGGTGGACTCAGTGTCATTATACCCCACTGAGGTCCTCGTCCTCCCCCAAACTCTACCTCCAGATCTCGAGAAATTCCTACCTCCCCACCTCCCACTGGTGGCCAGGGGGGATCTTGCAAACCTAGGTCTGGGTCACACGGGCTGTAAAATGTGTGGGGGAAGCATGGCAGTTTGGCCCAGAGCAAAATAATGCACGGCCGCCCGATCACAGGTCCCGTTGAGGTCCCGTGGGTAGAGGCGAGGTGGCGATCACACGAAGATCCTGCAGCGCGGCAAAGAAGCAGCGCAGCGCGATCTCACCAACAGCATGCATGATTCTGCGAAGCAATGGAACTTTCGCTTTCCTCTTCATGCACATGCGCCGTTGGGTGACTGTGTGCATCCTGTGGAGACTTGGAAAAAAACCCTGTTTGCGACGGGACATGGGTGGGCACCGGATGCCATGGACTACCACCAGAAACACGATCAGACGCCAGCCCTTGCCCCGCGGTTTCCGGAAACTAGTACCTCGGAGGTACTAGTTTTTAACTCCGCATCTTCGGCGGGAAGCCTCGGGTTCGCCATGGGAGCTCTACGCTTCCCAGATGTTTTGGTGTGATAGAGCCCGGAAAATCCGCCTATCATCCATCTCAGTAGCGTGGCTAATGCTCCGTGTGACCGCTAGTAGATCTATTTAAATAAGGTGTCTATGGGACAAGGTAAGCTGCAACGGGAAGCATTCCTGAATGAAAGACGAACCCTTTCTCCCATAGAGTTACCTACAGTGAGGTTAGGCCAAAGGTTCTCCTGGAATGACCACTGATCTCAACATTACCAAGACTTCCCTTGGAGGAAACGGCAGCATCAGTGGGCAGACTGCAGAGAGGTGATTTCCTTGCTGAGCTCCTGCCTCAAACGTCACCTCCCCTTGGCGCTGCTACAAATGTTCATGAAGTCCCTGAATTGGCAGCCTTACAGGATGAGAGCTCCTCCAGATGGGGCCTGGAGATCTCCCTGAATTACAACTGATCTCCGGATGACAGTCGCTCTGGAGAAAATGGCTGCTCCAAAGAGTGGATTCTATGGCATTATACTCTCCTGAGGTCCCTCCTCAAGCTCCACCCCCCAGATCTCCAGGAATTTCCCAATCCAGAGTTGGCAACTCCAATTTATTGGAGGAGGAGGAGGAGGAGAAGAAAGAGAAGAAGAAGAAGAAGAAGAAGAAGAAGAAGAAGAAGAAGAAGAAGAAGAAGATGGTGATGATGATGATGATATTGGATTTATACCCTGACCTTCACTCGAAGTGGTTTACAAACCCCTTTCCCTTCCCCTCCCCACAACAGACACCCTGTGAGGCAGGTGGGGCTGAGAGAGCTCTTTCCAGAGCTGTCCTTGAGAGAACAGCTTTGACAGAACTATGGCTTGCCCAAGGTCATCCAGCAGCTGCGAGTGGAGGAGTGGGGAATCAAACCCGGTTCTCCCAGATCAGAGTCTGCGCACCAAACTGACTCTCAACTACACCAAACTAGGCAGTTTATCTCTCGGTGCCCCTGAGAATTCTCTAGATATGCTTCCTAAATTCTCACCTGGATTTCTCCCCAGATATTGGAGTCCTCCAAAATTACCTGGTCTTGGTTCCACAGTAGATAGAGTTTTTCTAAGTTCCTTAAAAAAAAAACACCCTCAAATATTGTACAGAATGCTGTACATGTACATTTCATCACAGCCCTTTCTCTCCTCTGCCATGGAAGCTTGCAGTGTGACCTTGAGTCCTCAGCCCAACCTACCTCACAGGGTTGTTGTTATGAGGAGAAGGCGGAGGAGAGGGGGACAGCATAAGTCACTTTGTGTCACCCTGGGGAGGAAAACATGGCATAAGTAAAAATTACCCCCCATTACATGGATAAAACACTGTAGGATTCTTTCAGAGTCAAAATGTAATAGGATTCCTAATTTAAGCACTTTGGCTGCCATCATGACACATCAGCTGCAGGGGGAACGACTAAAGATCATTCCCAACGCCCGTTTTCTTTCCACCCGGGGCTTACTTTGCTGCTCCCGTCTCTCCCTTTCCTTCTTCTCTCGATAGTATACCAATTTCCCTCCAGGAGATACTGGAGAGTACGGACCAAAGCGATTCCAAGAATGTGCACTAAGGGGAACAGCTTTAATTACTTGCACAACCAAACACCGAAATAAAACAACCCAGAGATGTGGAAATCAGAGCTATTTCAAGGCCTGGCATCTGAGATTACGGCTCCCAGGTGCGGCACTTGAAAACACCTGGCAAAGGAACCGCTTCAAAGCCACAATTCTCTCCAAACGGAGCGTATTGCTCTGGGAACGGACCCAAGTCTTTCTGAAGATGGCACAGCGCCCTTAAGTGTGGGAAGATGCATATTAAAGACATTAACCATCTTTTAGAGCTTATTAGAGAGAAAGCAATGGAGCTGGGATCCAAGGCAGCACCCGGTGAGCAGCTCATCTAAATACACCTCATTCCGAAAGGTGAAATGGCGTACGCTCACTATATCTCTTGAAAGTATGGCACAGGACCTCGTCATTGCACCACAGGCTTACAAGTACTTCAGATCAGATTCGGCACAGGGCCCTTGTTAGAAAACAGATGTATGAGGGTCCTCGCTCCGGCATTTCTTCTCCTTCCACCATCACCGATGCTCCCTCCAAGCTGTGGAGTCTTGTGAGCAAAAATTCTACTTGGTGAGCTCCTGCCCTTAAAGTTGTGAGAGATCGATTTGGCTACTGCAGACGTTAGTTTGCTCTGGAGCCATTCTTCCTGAGCCAAGACAAAAATGCATGAGCTGGAGGCTAAAAAACGGTGAGCTAGCCCACACTAACCCAGCTTAAAGGGAACATTGGCCATCATGTCCCACTTCTTTGGGGCTTCTCCGGTAGGCTTGCCAAGTCCCCCCGTGGGGTGGGGAAAACCCCGCCCCAGAGGCCCATTCCCCGCGGCCGGTGGATCGGTCCCCGGGGGGAACTCCACCCTGACGTACATGTCGCCTGGAAGTGACACGGGCACGCTGGGCACGCAGGGGATCCTTCCTGAGCCAAGACAAAAATGCATGAGCTGGAGGCTTAAAAACTGTGAGCTAGCCCACACTAGCCCAGCTTAAAGGGAACATTGGCCATCACGTCCCACTTCTTTGGGGCTTCTCCGGCTTCGGAATAGGAATGGAGGAAGTCAGAGGAGGGGTTACAGCACCCAAGTCTACCCCTCTCCTCCCTAAAGGTGCAGTTCCCTGGCTAGGCCAACACTCCCTTTCCCACCTGGACTGGTGCTAGAGCCTCCAGAAATGCCTTGACTCTTTCCTTGCCAATTAGCCCCCACTAGGGTTGCCAGGTGAGGTTGACAAGATGGCAGGGGACTTTCCAGGAGCCTCCAGGAGAGGGGAGGGAAGAAGCAGGGATGATTTTGTAGAAAAAGAGGTGCAGGAGCTCATTAACATTACTCATTAGCATAACTTATTTGCATATGCCACACCCCCTGACATCACTGGAAGTGTGTCAGAAGGCAACACCCACTGCTCAGGCTCCACTGGACTGTTTTGGATTGCTAGCTATTGGGGGGGGAATGTTCAGATCTGGCCTCACAGAGGAGGGAGAGCTTGTACCTGAATAAACCTTGGTCTTAAAGGTGCCACTGGACTATTTTGGACCCGTTGGCTCTGCAGCTTACCTGGCTGCTTCTTGCTCTGACTGAGGGCTGCTGGGAGCAGGGGGTGGGGCTTGTTGCATGTGCCCACCCCCGGGCTCTTTACTGCCGGAGCTCCGCTCCTGTGGCTCCTGCAGGAAATGACCCCTGGGAAGAAGCATGATTGAACTCCAAAGGGAGTTCTGGCAGTCACATTTAAAAGGACCACATTCCTTTTAAATGCTGTCCCTCCATTGGAAATAATGGCGGATGGGGGCATCTTCTTTTGGGGGCTCATAGAATTGGACCCCCTGGTCAAATCTTTTTGAAAATTGAGTTGGGGGGGGTTGGGTTTTTTTGATGAGAGGTACTAGATGCTATGCTCAGTTTTAGTGCCTCTACCTCAAACAACAGCCCCACCAAGCCCCAGCTGCCCGTGGATTGGTTCTCCATTATACCCTACGGGGACTGGTCTCCATAGGGTACTGATAACCCTGAAGCAGGGGAGGGCCACCAAACCAGGTGATCTCCTGTCCCCAACTGGGCATTGGCAACTCTAGTCCCCACCCCACCATCTTGGCCCTGCCCCCGTCGCTTGTGCTACTCCTTGGGCCAAGGGTTGGAGCACAGCCCCCCTCAGGTGCCACCTTCCCTCTCACCTGCCATCTTTCTCCCTCTTGTGGGCCCAGCACTGCATGGATTCCTGCTAGACCATCTTGAGCCAGTTCGCTACGCCTTGAGCCAGTTCGCCTGGCAAGGCGGGATACAAATTGACAATAATCAATCAATCAATCTCTTCCCCGGTCTCTCTCAGTGACCTATCTGGCTGTGATCTGGCCTGCACAGTGGCCAAGCTGACCCGGCCCATTTGCTGTCACCTGCCACAGGGGCTGCTAATCAGGGCTATTTTGGGGGCAGGAACGCACAGGAACGGAGTTCTGGCTGGCTCTCAAGTTGGCCACGCCCAGCAGGAACTCATTAGCATAATAGGCCATACCCAACAGCAGAAACTCATCAGGATTGGCTACATTCGGTGTGTGTGGCCTAACATGCAAAGGAGTTCCTGCTACAAAAAAGCCCTGGGTTTTGACCACAAACAAGGTAAACAGAATAACAAGCAAAAGGTGGGTGTGGCTGGATAACCACACTTCTGGTAACATGGGGGTGCGGCCTAATATGCTAATGAGTTTCTGTTGTTGGGTGTGGCCTATTATGCTAATGAATTCCTGCAACTGGGCTTTTTCTACAAAAAGAGCCCTGCTGCTAATTATTTTGTTGGGTTTTGCCAAGGTCCCAACTTGCCCAGCCCCTGAACTAGTTCGGTGGTACCAGGCAATATTGCCTTTCCCTGGTGCCCTCATATGAAGAGCAAGTGACACACTCAGTTTTTGCTCCCATTGGCTGGCATAAGATATACTCCAATGAGAATTGGGCTAGAAGGTTAGGTAGGAGGGGGTGACGGATCTCCCCTCTCTCAAGCCTGCAGAGGTTTTGGATACTAGCATAGTATGTAGGCCAGGTCTTTGGCTTTCGTGAGAGACCTCCCGCCCCCACCTGCCCTTCCCACCTCCACTCAGCTGGACAGTTGGGAGAAAACTGTGAATGGAATGGTGGGGGGGGTAAGGGTCGTGCTGATGCCTTTACATCACTTCCAGTTTGGTGTAGTGGTTGAGTGCACGGACTCTAATCTGGGAGACCCGGGTTTGATTCCCCACTCCTCCACTTGCACCTGGCTGGATGACCTTGGGCAAGCCATAGTTCTCTCAGAGGTGTTCTTGAAAAAGAGCTGTTTCAGTCAGAGCTCTCTCAGCCCGACCTACCTCACAAGGGTGTCTGTTGTGGGGAGGGGAAGGGAAAGGAGTTTGTAAGCTGCTCTGAGACTCCTTTGGTAGTGAAGGGCGGGGTATAAATCCAATCTTTTCTTCTCCTCCTCCTCCTCCTCCCCCCCTTTATTTATTCCACCCTTCCTCCAGGATTGAGTAGATCAGTCTCCCATCCTCCATTTTTACCTTCACATCAACCCTGTGAGGTCGGTTAGGCTGAGAAAGAGCAATTGGCCCAAGCTCATCCCGCTGGAAATAAATGAAGAATTTATTTATTTTACTTCATTTATGCTTTGCCATCCTCCTCAACCGGGACCCAAAGCCTCATTCTTCTCTCCTCCATTTTATCCTCAGAGTAATCCTGTGAGGTAGGTGCGGCTGAGAGTGTGGGACTGGCCCAAGGCCACCCAGTGAGCTTCCATGGCATGAGTGGGGATTCAAACCGGGCCCCCCAGGTCCTAATCCAACACTCAAACCAGACTAGACCAAAAAATAGCCGAGAAGCGTAACAATGGCCCAGCTCCGGAAAGAATGTGATCCGTTCCAAGTTGATCTCCTTTCCCCTTTTCTGTCTCCCCTCTTCCATTTTTAATTTTTTTAAATTAACAAACTTCAACAACAAACCATTCAATAATGAAGAAAGCAAAATCGAATGGTAAGAGTCTTACAAAACATAAACATTATGGTATTTGTTGTTGTTCAGTGGAAGTAGATGTTTTTCTGGTACTCTCTTGCTTTCTCCATAATCCAGCAAATGTTGGCAATTTGATCTCTAGTTCCTCTACCTCTTCAAAACCCAGCTTGTACTTCTGGCAGTTCTCTATCCACGTACTGTTGAAGCCTAGCTTGTAGGATCTTGAGCATGAGCAGTTGGCGTCGTGCTACCTCTTATGAGTTCACTGGCCCAGGCTTGACAAAGTTCAATATCACCCTGAAGCATTCAACCAATGGCCCACCCTTTCAAAATACACATCCTTCTGTCCTCAAACAAAATTTGCAGTTTGTGGAACTCACATGCATTTTAAACAGTGCGTTTTAAAACTCTGTTAGGAGGACCATATTCAAATGCCTGCATAGAAACCAGTCCATTATGTTGTTGAAGCCACCATAAGCAGATTTATACCCTGGATAGTTCAATCTCATCAAATTGCAAAAGTTAAGCATGGTTGGCCTCAGTCAGTATGTGGAAGGGAGACCACCAAGGAGCAGCAGGGTCATGATGGCCAACCACCTCTGAATGTCTCTTGCCTTGAAGCCCCATGGGGTTTGCTATAAAGTCAGCTGTAACTTCATGGCCAAAAAAAGAGAGAGGAATTTCAGACAGGCAATATATTCCGGTTCAGGAATGGTTCCCAAACGGTTTCTGGTCTGACATTTCAGACAGAACCATTTTAGAACCGGTTCCCTACCGGAATATATTTGTACTTTCACACACAAACACTTCTGTCCCGTTCAGGAAATGGGACTGAACCATTTTACCTGTAAACCACTTCCAAGTTTCTTCTCCTGGATCCGAAACGCTTTTCCCCACCATTTTTCACCCGCGCAGGCGATCTCCACCTTTTTTTTTTGAACGTTCGCTATAGAGCGCTATAGCGCTATAACACAACAGCAAAACAGCGTTATAGCGACCCCATTGGAATGCCTGTAGTGTTGTGTTATAGTGCTATAGCGCTCTAAAGCAAATGTTCTCGGTTTCTGAGTGCCTCCTATTCTTCCATTCTGCATTCTTTCCCACTTTCACTTCCAGTTTGTGCCAGGATTTTCTCTTGTTTCTGCATTTGTTTTACAGGAATCTGCATTCAGACCGCTTCCAGCACACTGTTGCCCAGCACTTACCCAAACTCCTTTTGCTGTGATGCTTTGTTCTCACCTGCTTTTGAATAGCTAATCCTTTCTAAAGTAGAATTGTTTCTGCAGGTATTTACGGGCTGCCCACGGCCCTCCCCCATTTCCACCTCTCTCTCTTTAGGCTGATGCTCCCTCACTGTTCTGTTTTCTTTCCCTCCTTCTCCAAAGACAAAAGAGGACGTGTCCTCCCACTCAAGCAAACTTTTAAATAGGCAGAGAGGGAATGAGAAGGAATCAGTAAATATAAAGGGCTAAGAGATTCCCTGCTCCCAAATGTTTCAGTCTTGCATGTGTGTGCCTGGATTTCCCCCTCCCTTCCCTTTCTTTTTGCAGAATAATGGAGGGAGGGAGGGAGGGAGGGAGGGGTTTTATTTATTAATTTTTATTTAATCACATTTATACCCCACCCTTCCATCCTAGGCCGGCCCAGGGCAGCTTACATAAAATCAGCAAAAACATTTAGTAATGTTATAAAACATTTAAAACAGTATTAAAACACGGTGGCTCAAGTGGTTAAGACGCTGAACTGCAGGCTGTGGAAGGTCAGTAGTTCAGCAGTTCGAGACCTGAGTGTGCCGCATGACGGAGTGAGCTCCCGTCTCTAGTTCCAGCTCCTGCCAACCTAGCCGTTCGAAAGCAAGAAATTGCAAGTAGATAAATAGGTACCACTTTGGTGGGAAGGTAACAGCGTTCCGTGCGCCTTGGTGTTTAGTCATGACCACGGAAATGTCTTCGGACAGCGCTGGCTCTTTGGCTTTGAAACAGAGATGAGCACCGCAACCCTAGAGTCGGACTCGACTGGCTTTCGAGCAAAGGAACCTTTACCTTTACCTTTAATTCCCTAAAGTGCTAGATTATAATAGCAAAGTTCATGATGGCTACCGTCAGCTATCTCTCTTCCCATGGCCAGCTCATAGGTCTTCTATAGATGTCTTCAGTGTCTTTCTGGCTGCTGGTACAGGCTGTTAACATACATTCCAGGGCAGCAGGCTCCTTATCCTAGTTGTTAACAGTGGTGGCGACTCCAAAATCCTGGCAGAAGAGCTTCGTTTTACAGGCCCTGCAGAACTGTAATAGGTCCCGCAGGGCCCTGATCTCATCCGGGAACTCATTCCACCAGGATGGAGCCACCACCGAGAAAGCCCGTGCCCTGGTTGTTCCCAGCCTGGCCTCCTTAAGACTCGGGAGGGCCAGTCAGTTCTGGACCCCTGAACGCAGTGCTCTCTGGGGAACATATGGGGAAAGGTGGTCCCACAGGTATGTAGGTCCCGGGCCATAAAGGGCTTTAAAGGTAAGAACCAGCACCTTGAAACGAATTTGGTATGCTATTGACAGCCAGTGCAATGCCTTGAGCACAGGATGGATGTGCTCCCAAATTGGGAGTCCCATCAACAGCCTGGCCGCAGCATTTTGCACCAGCTGCAGCTTCCGGATTTGAGACAAGGGCAGCCCCATGTAGAGAGCATTACAGTAGACAGCTCAAAAACATGAGTTTTGCTTGTAGATGCAGAATGCATACAGAATACACAAATAAATAAACTAGGGGGGGTGCAGTGCAGAGAGAATGTGTGCAACTGTGAATTCAACTCTTAAGGCTTGACTCCTCGGATTCTCTGGAGCAAGCTTTCAGTGCAGAAAGGGCCTTTCTATGGCAAATTTGGCCATACCTCTTCTACAATTATTGGAGTCCAAAAGTGGTTCTGTGAATGGCTAGGCTATACCAGTGCACAGGGAATTCAAAGAACATTATCTCCAGCAAACAGAATCCCATCCATCTGCCAGCCGGGGCTCGTTGCGATCTGGCCCCAAATGGTACATGCATAATTAATGGCCATGCTCCTATTAGAGGTAAATACAGCAGTGACCCCATGACCTTTGTTCTTGTTCACTGGCAGATATCTCTGTCTGGTTCCTATTAGCTTTTCACAATAAAATATTTACAGAATGTGAACAATTTGTAAAACGAAGTGTCCTTGTGCTTATCTAGGAAGATGAAGCTAAAAGGATTTGCTTAATCAGCTCTTCGTTTGTTGCTACATCATGCAGGATCCCCCAACCCCAAGCAATGTTCTCTCTCTCTCTCTCTCTCTCTCTCTCTCTCTCTCTCTCACACACACACACACACACACACACACATACACACACACACACACATACACATTTCCTTCTCTCCCTAATTCCCTCCTTTTCTTTTCTTTTCTTTTCTTTTCTTCTCTTCCTTTCCTTTCCTTTCCTTTCCTTTCCTTTCCCTTCCTTCCTTCCTTCCTTCCTTCCTTCCTTCCTTCCTTCCTTCCTTCCTTCCTTCCTTTCTTTCCAGAGATAGATCCCTTTGTGCTCTTCTCCTCTGGATATTCCAAGTATTGAAAATGCTGCCCATAAGTAAATGCTTGCAATTTTCCATCCTTTTAACCAAAGCATGTTGAAGTGAAATACACTGTCACCAAGAAATATATACATAGTGCAAGCCTCAAAAGGCTTCACTAACATGACATAAAGGATTCCTGAGCAATTGAAAGGGCAATCCCAGGCAGAGGTATGCTATGGGGGGGGGCTATACTGTTATTTTTATGTGTTTGCTGCATACAGGGGCATCAAATAAATTCACGAACGTTTCTAACCAATGTTAGCCAAATTGCCTTATTTATTAATAAATGTGGGGAATCATGAGTATTAAATAGAAATAGACATTAAACAAGGGAGCATAATCTATGTATATGGGAGTTAGAGTTCCCAGGACCCCGGAATAGATGCTGAAGCTAGATTACTAAAGCAGTGATTTCTTTACTGAAGGTTCTTCAAGCATACAAACATAAAATCAAGCATTCAGTCATACAATACAGAGCTTAGAACAGAAAAATACAGAAACATTTGCAAGAGCAGGAAGTATCATTGGTTGGGTAATACTTTACCTGTCCGGTGAGACGACTTGATTCTGCAGTG
Source organism: Gekko japonicus (assembly GCF_001447785.1). NCBI lineage: Eukaryota > Metazoa > Chordata > Lepidosauria > Squamata > Gekkonidae > Gekko > Gekko japonicus. The sequence goes on from NW_015171628.1 coordinate 11,581, forward strand.
AATGGGGTGATATAAGGGAAGGGGCCGTGAGTTGACCAGCAAGATATGTGGTAAGGTCCAAAACTGTGCAGGAATGGAACCAGCAAGATAGGGTGGGGTTAGGAGAGGGAAGAGCAAGAGAGAGAGCAAAGGCACAAGGCTCTCTTTATATACCTGAAAATGTGACCTGAGGCTAGCACTCATGTGGTCACCTGGTCCCCCGGAAGTACTTTAAAAAGCCTTAAACTCTGAATGGGGCAGAAAGGGATTAATAGCCAGGCATTTTTATCTTTTATTTTTATTTTTTTGGTTTTGAATAACTTCTATTGAATATCAGGATTCAGGCAATGTTTCTCATACAATACAACATAGGGTAACACATATATAGATTAGCAGAAGCACAATAACAGTGTCAAACATGGTAACAGTGACAACAATAAAAACCAGATCAGTTCCTATTAACATCCTTAAACAAAAGAACAACTAGGTTCCCAGTTCTCGTTTCCTTGGAAGGAAGTCAAATGGAGATATCTTGGGGGTCAAATTCTAGCCAAACGTGACCTTAGTGCTTTGATCCAGGTTAACTTTGGCCCTGATCACACTAGATGGTTTGGGCCGGGAGAGGGACGGATCGGGGCCGCAGCAAACGGGCGCGATCCCACAGCAACATCTGGGAATCGTGCTGCGCCCATTCCCCGCCCGTTCCCAGCCCGTTCCCAATCCGCCCCTCCTGGCCAAAACCCGCAGCAAAAAAGAACCACCCACCGTGGGATCGCCGGCGTGTCTTTTCGCCGGTGCATCCCCGGCCCCCGGCCATACTGCACATGCCCAAATGCGCAGTTCGGCAGCCTCCCCCTCCCACTCGTCTCTTCCTCCCTGGCATCTGATCGTGCCGGGGAGCAACGGCGCCGTGGCTCAGTGGATCGTGGGATCCCACCGCAGCATCTCTTTTTTGGTGGGGCTTTTAGAAGCTGCGCTTTGCCCAGTGGTTTCCCTGCCGTGTGGCAGGGGCCTTTGAAGCCCTTCATAATGAAATTGAATCCGAACTAAAAATTTGCATAAACAAAGTTTTTCACAAATTGATAAATTGCAAAGAATTTCCCTACCCAGTTGAACAGGGAGTTAGCTCTGAAGAGTGCAGAGATCCCTGGTCTGGTGTGGTTAGAAACTGCCTGTAGAGACCTTAAGAGTCAGTTAAAAACTCAAGACAAGTACTGGTGTTTCATGGGGTTTGGGTACTCTACTTCAAAATACCTTGAGTGCCTTTTAAGTTGTTTAGGTTTAAGTGGGCTCCAGTTCCTTCCTGGGCAAAGAAGAAAACACGTTACTAGGGTGGCTCAGTCGGTAAAGGGAACGAAAAATGGTGGGAAAATCTTGTCTCCAAGGGAGGGAAGTGGATGGGGAAGTCATGGCATCTCCCTATGCACCCAGAAGAAGTGACCTAAGCACATTGCCAGGGATGCTGTAGCATTTGCAAGGGTGTCCCCAGTGATGTGCTGACATCACTTCCAGGCACATGAGGAGTGACATCAGCCCAATGCGTTGCCCCCAATTCCCCCACTCATTTTCCAGGTTCCACCAGCAGGAACCCAGCAAGCCTAGTGGAAGCATTAAAAACCAACCTCAGAGGGCACTTTATCTAAATGTCAATTGTTGAACTAAAGCTTTATTTGTTTGCACATGCAAGATCATGCTTATGGATGATAAGCACCAAGTCAATGAAACGCTACCTTGGACTATTGCTTGCCAAGAGGAACTGTTGTAAAGACACGCATCCTGGGATCCAACTCAATGAGGTGAAAATGTTACAGGATCCCCCCTCCACACACTTAATTTATCTTTAAAGTAATGGAGACCGGGAAAATAATGGAGGGAGGACACTTTACTGGCAGAACTTAGCAAAACCCAGGGCATGTAAAACAGGATTATCTTCCTTCCTTCTCCAAAATATGAACACTCAGGGTCAGGTCTAAGGTTGTCCATTTGCAATCTGGAAATCACACCTTTGACTTTTAGTCTAGAGGAGCATGCCTTTTGTGATGGAGAAGGTCATATGTTCCTCTCTGGGTGCTTCTGATTTAACAAAGAATGGGTGTTGGCTTTCAGGGAGGGTGGGAGGGAAGCTTTACCCAAGACCTTGGAGAGCCACTGCCGGTTGGACATTGGACTAGATGGACAAATTGTCTAACTAAAACAAGGAAGCTTCTTTATGTTCAAGTCAAAGTTTCTTGTCATTGAGGACATTTTGCCATTTGGGAGCTGCGCCAGAACAAAGTGTGAGAAAAGCCTTTCCCTGGGATTTTCCTTGTTTCAAAGCAATCAAAAGTGGCTTCATTTTTCAGCTGCTGTCTGGTGGGCACCTTGGATGAGAAAGCACACTCCTCAGGAGTAATCCATGCATGGGAGAGGGCAGGTCATGCAAAGAACAAGTCCCTAGGCACTCCTACGCCTGGATAGAAGCGACCGGTGTACACCAATCCATCTGTCAAGCCTTTGCTTTCCTCTCACCCAACACTGTAGAAAGCTGCGGCTCATATAGTCACCATCTACTCATTTTATTGTGGTAAGAAAAAAACAGCAACGGCATCTCTCCCCCTCCCCTCTAAGAACCACAACCAGAAAACTTGAAGAGATACAAGAGAGGAAGAGAACCAGGGGTATTTCGTAGAAAAAAGGAGCTCATTAGCATAACTCATTAGCATAACTTATTTGCATATGCCATGCCCCCTGACATCACCGGAAGTGTGTCAGAAGGCAACACCCACCACTCAGGCTCCACTGGACTATTTTGGGTTCCTAGCTATTGGGGGGGGGCGTGCAGATCTGTCTTCACAGAGGAAGGAGAGCTTGTACCTGAATAAAAGTTGGTCTTAAAGGTGCCACTGGACTGTTTGGACAGAGGGGCTGGGGGGGGGGGCTCTGCATCTTACCTGGCTGCTTCTTGCTCTGACTGAGGGCTGCTGGGAACAGGGGGGGCTTGTTGCATGTGCCCGCCCCCTGGGCTCTTTACTGCTGGAGCTCCGCTCCTGCGCGCTCCTGCAGGAAATGACCCCTGAAGAGAACAAATTCAGTTCTGCGGAGATTTAATAAGGGCTCTATAGGCCCAGATTATGTTCACTGTCCCTGCAAAGTTGATGTACTCTGTCCAAGGCTATGAAGTGTTTCTAGGGCTAGTTCTTATGAACAAGAAGTTCTTTAGGGCCCAGGGCTTTCTGAACTACTCAGTGATATATGACTATGCTACTACAATGTAATCTACAATGTAATCTACAACACATTTGTGCCTTTTCCTTGCGTGTGGACACATGCTTTTCTGCTTAGGGTCACATACCACGACACCTAGAAATTTACATAGAGTTGGGAGAAAATCATCATGACTAGGAATTTCACTGCATTCATACAGAAGATTTAACTTTTCGAACTGCACAAGTCTTTCAAAATTGTACTTTTTCACCCTGGAAATGTTTGGTTGGACATTTTTATAAGTCCTGCACTGTGATATAGTGGTTAGAGTGTTGGACTAGAATCTGGAAGTGTAATGTGTTAATGTGCTATACCGGTCTGAGAACCTTGATTGACAGGCAGTTCAAATGAAATTCTGCAGATGAGAGGAACAGTGAGTTCATTTAGAAGTCAGTTAAGGAGAGTGAAGGATTGAGGAGGATCCTGAAGTAGGGAAGTGGGACCAGTAGCTCTTCCCTGAGGGAAATAGCTCCTAGTAAAATGAGGTGATCCCTGTCAAGTGTTTAAGAAGGAAAACCGGAACTTGTGTGTATGTTCCTGTCTTCACAGACTTTGTTGGGAGCATTTTTCTCCCACCTATCATCTTTACTAGTTTTCTTATGTCATTCTGTCCTGTTTCTGGTATTTTCCTGTTACAATAATGTCGTTGCTGCTATTTTGCTGTTCTTTTGTAAGGAAAACCAGGACTCAATGTTTTTAATTTTAATTTTAATGTTACTACTTACTTTTGGTTGGGGAGGAAAGGTGACTACAGTCCCTTCCCAAACTCCAAGTTATCTATCTTTTGTTATATTAAATATTTTTATCCCACTTTTCAGGCATATACTCAGGGCTATTTTGGGGCAGGAACGCACAGGAGTGGAGTTCCGGATGGCTCCCAAGTTGGCCACACCCAGCAGGAACTCATTAGCATAATAGGCCACACCCAACAGCAGGAACTCATTAGGATTGGCTACATTAGGGGTGTGTGTCCTAACATGCAAAGGAGTTCCTGCTAGAAAAAAGCCCTGGGTTTTGACAACAAAGAAGGTAAACAGAATAACAAGCAAAACATGGGTGTGGCTGGATAACCACATTTCTGGTAAAATGGGGGTGTGGCCCAATATGCTAATGGATTCCTGCTGTTGGGTGTGGCCTATTATGCTAATGAGTTCCTGCTGGGCTTTTTCTACAAAAAGAGCCCTGCTCAAAAGTGGCATTTAAAGAAATTCTAACTTTTGAAAATAAACAGAACAATCACAACACTTGGGGTAATGTCCCTAATTGACATCTGACTCAACCAAGAAGGCTTCTGTTTGATAGTGGAAAGCAGATCACTTTGCTACATCAAAGTGTGATAGGGTTTTTAAAAAGAGTCTTTGAGCAACGTTGGCAGTTGCTCATGGTTAAGCTTCAAGAATAAGTACCTAAGTAAGGAGAAGAAATATCTTCGACCTTCAGTCTGCATTTCATTAATAGTAAAAGGTACTTGGGTCAAATGGCTTTTCTGTGCAAAGCAGCAGGTTGTGCCAAACATAAAACCACACAGTACTGTAGAGAGACACATTTTATGGATCAGCTATTTGCTCTGATGAACTGTGCGAAAGTCATACTGGCTTCTAGATTTAAAAGAAAACCCACATTATTGCACCATCTCCCAAATAAGGATCATACTGTGAAACCCTAAGAAAATGCCATCTCGTGTGTGCTAGAATATTAAAACATACTGTCCTTGTAATGTATGGCATTAGAGTTGCTAATGGCAGTTATGGTAAACCTCTTTGGTGCAGTGGGTAAGTGCGCTGACTCTAATCTGGGAGAACCAGGTTTGATTCCCCACTCCTCCACTTGCAGCTGCTGGATGAGAGAGCTCTTTCGAGGACTGTCCTTGAGAGAACAGCTCTGACAGAACTATGGCTTGCCCAAGGTCATCCAGCAGCTGCAAGTGGAGGAGTGGGAAATCAAACCCAGCCCTCCCCGATTAGAATCCGTGCACAACATCAAACTGGCTCCAAACCATGGCACCAAACCATGAAACCAAACCATAAGCACCATGTTGGGGACTCGTCTTCGGTACTTGGACTATCTCTCCCCATGCATCCACATGTGCTAACTATGGTCTTCTGGGCGATCTTCTCATTGTTCTTCTGTTCAAAATGTTCCACTTGCCATCTACTAGAACCTATTTTCCCCTATAGTGGGTCCAGCCTTGTAGAATGGGTTCCCTGAGAAAATGAGGAGAGAATCATCTTTAAGGCCATTTCATTTGTGAGGAATTCCCGTGTGTGTTAAGTGTCGTTAAGTCACTTCTGATTTATTGTGACCCTATGAATTAATGTTCCCCAGTACATCCTATTGTTAAGTAACTTTCAATTAAGAAAGAAGTACTTTTCTCCCTTTCTCACAATACAAGAACTTGTGGGCACTCAATGAAACTGCTGAGCAGTCGGGTTAGAACGGATCAAAGGAAGTACTTCTTCACCCAAAGAGTGATTAATACATGGAATTCACTGCCACAGGAAGTGGTGGTGGCTACAAGTATGGGCAGCTTCAAGAGGGAACTGGATAAACATATGGAGCAGAGGTCCATCAGTGGCTATTAGCCACAAGGTATAGATAGGAATGCTCAGTCTGGGGCAAGTGATGCTCTGTATTCTTGGTGCTGGGGGGGGCAACAGTGGGAGGGTTTCTAGTGTCCTGGCCCCACTGCTGGACCTCCTGAGGGCACCTGGTAGTTTTGGCCACTGTGTGACAGAGTGTTGGACTGGATGGGCCATTGGCCTGATCCAACACTGGCTTCTCTTATGTTCTTATGTTCTCATATTCTCAGGTCTTGCAAACTGAGGGCTGTGGCTCTCTTGACTGAGTCAATCCATCTCATGTTGGGTCGTCCTTTTTTTCTGCTGCCTTCAGCTTTTACTAGCATTCTTGTCTTTTTCAAGTGACTCTTGTCAGGGCTATTTTTGGGCAGGAACGCACAGGAGCGGAGTTCCAGCTGGCTCCCAAGTTGGCCACGCCCGGCAGGAACTCATTAGCATAACAGGCCACACCCAACAGCAGAAACTCATTAGGATTGGCTACATTAGGGGTGTGTGGCCTAACATGCAAAGGCGTTCCTGCTCCAAAAAAAGGCCCTGGGTTTGGACAACAAACAAGGTAAACAGAATAACAAACAAAAGGTGGGTGTGGCTGGATAACCACACTTCTGGTAACATGTGGGTGCGACCTAATGTGCTAATGAGCTGAGCTGTCAGGGGTGTGGCCCAATATGCTAATGAGTTCCTGCTGTTGGGTGTGGCCTATTATGCTAATGAGTTCCTGCTGGGCTTTTTTCTACAAAAAGAGCCCTGACTCTTGTAATTCTCACCATGTGACCAAAGTATGATAGCCTTAGTTAATTAATTTAACTTCTAGGGAGAGTTGAGGCTTGATTTTAGCAGGCAATTCTCAGTGGAGGGATTTTTTTTACAAATTTGATGGGGTTTTTTGGTTTTGGGGTTTTTTAAAAATTGTTTTGGAATAGTAAGCTGCCTTGAGCCTCAAGGGACGGATGGGGTATACATATTTAAATAAATAATCTCAGTTTCCTCTGGCAATTTCAAGCCATTAAGAGTTTGATCAAGAGGATGACGGCTGAGCTGTCTTTATAAAGACTTGAATGTATTAGTAATGGATAGCTAGGAAGAAAAGATTCTGGATCAAGATAAACCGAGAAGCACTGGAAGAGCTATTGATCTGCTAGGCCTATGAGAGAACAGATTTCAGCATGCAGCCAAACAGGGCAGCTTCTCTCAATGTGTCACAATTACCTTTGACCTGCACACACAACCGCACACACAACTGCCCCAAAGCCACCTGCACAAGAGAAGATATCATGCAAACATAATGGTGACAAATGAGGCTTTTGTTCACAATTCGTAATATACACTTTCCTCTATTTGGTCATGCGTCGATGCCTTATCTTGCCAGTGAGGGACTGATGTCAGAAAAGGGGATGTTACTGTGTGAGGGACTCCTAGGGAGAGGGGGGAAAACAATCAATGAAACTCTTTTAAGCATTTTAACTCACAGAAACATGCTTTAATTGTTTTATAGAAAAATAGTCTATCTCCTGGCTCCATCATCAACCAAAGTTTGGATCTCGCCATCTAATGCAGGCACCGACATTCCCCCACCCAACCCCGGAATGCAGCACAAGATGTGGGGGGAGCCAATGAAGGCTCTCAGTGGGGAAGTTAGCCAATGGTGAGGCAGGTACGCTAGCCTGGTTGGTGGTAGCCATCCCCCCCATCCTCTCAGTCCAGTGCCGTGTGACCGCGGGACCATATTGGACTTGCTGGTCACCTGTTCAGGAGTCAAGTAGGAATTTTTGGGCTCTCACTCAAACTGGCTGTGAGGAGGGGGCTTGTCTTTGCCTGCTTCACATGGCTCGGGGTTGGGGGGATATAACTAGGCCTGGTTAATCAGGTTAGGCCCTAGCTGGGATGGTGGGAAAAACATAAGTTAAAGGGAGTTCATGTTGGCAAGCAGCCCGAGATATCTACGATAGGGGAGGTCCTCCAACTGGGTCCCCACTGGCTATGCAGTCTGGATTTTCAGGGGCATGATCACACCACAACATCTGGGAAGCATAGCGCACCCGTGGTGAACCCGTGACATCCCGCCGAAAATGTGCAGTAAAAAAGTACCATGGAAAATGCACTAGTATTTGGAAAACGTGGGGCAGGGGCAGGCGTCTGATCATGGGAGCACTAGTATCCCGTGGCATCCGGCGCCTGTCCAGGTCCTGTCGCACACCGGATGTTTTTCGTAAGCGTATGTGCACAAACACATAACTGAAAGCAGTGCTGCTACGTGGAACTGCGCATGCGCACAAACATGAAACGCTTGCGGCACTGCTTCTTTGCCATGCTCCAGCATCACCGTGTGATTGCCAGCTAACAGCCTAAGCGCGGAGACTCGGGGGACTGTGTGATCGGCCTACTGTGCTTTTTTTTTGCTCCGGGGCGAACAGCCACACCTCCCTCCACATTATCCGGCCCATGTGATCGGGGCCATAGGCTATTTCACTGCAACCCCAAAACATAAATAGTGCCCTTGGAGTTCTATAAAGGATATTCTTGGTTGCTCTGCCAAGTCCCTTAACTGAAGGGTGGTTGGCTAGAACAACATGGAACAAAACTAAATTCAGACATTAAGTACCTTTTCCCAACCATAGGGGCTAATGTATTTGTCAGTCAAGTCTGTGATGAGCCTTTGACATACATCTGACGTATAGAACAAAGTCAGCCCTTTCTTTCTATCTCTGGGGTCAGGAAAGTAAGGAAAGTCAGGGTTAAGCTAGGTTGACTAAGAGAGTCCCAGGATACTCTATACTTCAGATACTCTATTTAGAATTTGATGGTGTATAGATACTACCTCCGGTATGGCGCGTCGACGGGAGGACACTCAGAGCTCCGAGCTCTGGGCCACCCGTCCCGCCTTTGTCTTTGTTTGAGCCTCCTGAATTGCAGGAGAGCTCAACCAGCCCCCCGGGGGTGGGGGCTGGAGCAAGGGGCGTTTTTCTGGCCCCTCCCATGGTCGGCAACATGGGGGGGTGACCGGGACTGCCCTGACACTGGGCGAGAGATAGGGAAAGGAACATGGCTGCCATGTTCCCAGAGACGCTGCCACCCGTTTTTAAAATTAAAGTTACTCTATTTGAAAGAGTCGACACATCATATTGAAGAGAAAATTCTGGTGTAGTTCTTGGATGAAAAAGAGGAGAGTGGATTGTTATACCCCCCGTGGATATCTCCTG
>NW_015171628.1:22009-39648 GCF_001447785.1 Gekko japonicus
TCCCCCCCCGACCCCCCCCCCCCTCCTCAGGCTCCAATTCCAATATTTCCAGATATTTCCCAACTTGGACCTGGCAACCCTACTCATTGAACTATTTTATTTTTATTTAATTTATTTTTTGTTTTGTTATGTTTTGTTAGCTGGGAGAATGAGAACAATATAATTGGCTCCTTTCTTCTAGGTACATTTCCCTTTTGAAAATGGAAATTACTTTAAAGTTCCTCTCTCATTTTGGGTAGAAAGAATGTTTGAGGATGGAGCTACACATTGCTTAGATCTCTAGCCTACCTTCCAGCCCACCAGTACATAAGAGAACTGCTCTGAAAGAATTTGTAACTGACCCAAGGTCACACCAGCAGCAACATGTGGAGGAGTGGGAAATCAAACCTGGTTCTCCCAGTTTAGAGTCCACACTCCTAACCACTACATCAAACTGGCTTTCATTCCGAAAGTCATTTTTCATATTTACCCCATATGAGACTCAGTTATTACCCATGCTAAATATAATTAAATATAATTTAATGCCAGTGCATCAAACCAGTGCAGAATAGATATGCAAAACAGCATTCATTTTAAGCAGAACACTTGTATTTCTGAATCAGTTGCTATGGTTTTGGTGCTCCTCCCTTCATAGCAAGCTCTATTGCCTTACCTCAGGAATGGCATGGTCTGAAGGTCATACGAAATAAAGATTTGGTGCTCTAAAAAAAAACTATAGCTATCACCTACTCTGATATCATAGAAAGGACAGTACTTTTTTTTACCAGAACTTTGTTGCTATTAATATATATATGAATGTTGTTTCATGTAAGAGCTGAAAGTCAGACAATAATAAAAGTGAAGGTCTTTATTGACAAAACTGCTTGTGCCTTCTCAGCTCTCCCTGCTAGTTTCACTTCTCTCCTGCTGCTCCTTCTGCCAAGCCACTTCTGCTATAGCTGTTCCCTCACTCTCTCTTTTCCCCTCGTATCCCTGAGTTTTTCCCTTATCTACGTTCCGGATTCACTCAGTTCCACACATATTGTTACAAATATATTTATTAAAATTAATTTAAAATGTAATTCACCTCAAGTCATCACAAGAAAGGCAGACTACAAACAAATAAATACATTTTAGCTGTATTTTTCACCCCGCTGTTCATAGCTCATTCCTTCTAGTTGTGCAGGGGTGTGCATTGTTTAAACATTATATCACCAACAAGCCTTGTCAAAACTCTTTATTTCTGAGTGAAAGGCATACCTGTGCAAAAATACTTAGTAACAGGCAATCCCAGCAGAAAGGTAAAATAAAACATTAGCAAATGTTCTAGTTTATGGTCAAAGACTTGTCAGATACACATACACATACACAGACCTTTATTGGCATATGGAAGACTTGTCTTGTCATGGGTACTAGCTCTGCTGAGGCTGACTACTCCTCAGTTGAGGAAGAAGCATGGAGCAACCCAGCCTCCTCTGGAGTCAGCCCAGCAGAGGAACCCTTAACAGCACCAGAGGGGGAAGAGGCCTCAGCAGCTGCACAGGTGGTGCAGCCAGAGGGAGAGACTGATCCAGAGCCTGGCCCAGCACCCCACCCCGGTGGAGACACCCCGAGGCCAGAATCCTCACCTAGTTCTCCTGAGTGTCCCAGATGCAAGGCACGCCAGCGGCTGGATGTGCAAGAGCGAATGAAGAGTGCCAGACTGCAGCTCTTGCAAAGGCAATGTGAGGGGCTGTGAGTCTTGGCAGATTGACTCCCTGGGAAGGGAGGACCTAGTCATAAACACCCCCACACACCTGCCTCAGCGTGGAAACAACCGTGCCTGCTCAGACCTGATCCTGGCTTGAAGCATCTGCTCCCTGTTCCTAGCTCCTGCAACCTTGGCCTGATTACCTGGCTTTATGACCTTTGGTGCTTTTTGTTTGACTTGATTTCAGACTTCGTATCCAGTTTCCAGTGCATGGTAACCATGGTGACCGGTTGAGCCAGCACATGTCTATTATTTACTTTATTGCTTTCCTTTTTTCATCCTTGGGGGGGAGTTTGAGTGCAGTGCAGTTTGCTCAATTTAGTTTGCAGTTTAACTCCTTTGTGATCTTCAATGCCACCCTCCAAATTGGGTTGCTCGGTCTTACCTTGCTGCTGGGGGGTGGTGTCCAGTCTTGCTCCGGGAGTCTACTGTCACACGTGCAAAGTGCACACACTGTAATGACGTCATCCAGATGTGGCATCATCATGCTGGGCATGTTGGGCAGGAAGCTTTAGCATTTGGGGGGGGGGTGTTGCCCAAATGCTAGAGTGTCCCCAGAGGAGATGTCATCATGCTGGGCACATCGGGTGGGATGCTCTAGCATTTGGGCAAAAAACTTTATGGTCACGATAGAGTTTTTGCCCAAACACCAAAGCGTCTCTGGCGCGATGACGTCACCTTTGGGTGACATCATCACACCAGGCACATCTGGCAAGATGGAACTCTTTGGGGTGGGGCTCCCCCACCAGTCAGCTGGCTGGTGGTGGATTAGGGCCCCTGGAATTGGGGAAAAACCCACCCCCATTGGGGGGATGACAACCTTACCGCCAAAGGAAATATATGCAGAATCAGTCATTTTACCTTTGGCTTTTCATCAGATCCAACAAGAAAGTTTATCAACTACTAAGTGTTAAGCTTTGCCTCTCGAAAGATTATGCCCTGAAAATCTTGTTAGTGTCCAATGTGATACTGGACTCAAATCTAAATGCATGTCAATTTGGGAAGGGAATAAACCTGCATATTTACATACTCTATGGTGCTTTATTGATATCTTCATGTCACTGGATGGAGAGAAAGCTTTCAGTATTTTTTCAGTGTTTTGGAGCTCCAGTATCTAGGCATTTTATGGTATTTTAAAAGATGGTATTTTAAGGCTTCTATAGATTTATATTACAATGCTAACTTGTTCAAATTTAGAGACTAATTATCCCTAAATACACAACGTTCATAAAATGTTAAATTAATTTACATCCATTTGTAACAAATCACTGGTGATATACAACAGAATGTCAATCAGCATCTTGTCTTGTTTGACTTGAATCATCCTAGAAAATGAACATACCAGTTGTGAAATACTGAATTCCTTAGTACTGCACATGTAGGCTTGCCAAACCGCGGCGGGGGATCCATGCATCGTCGCAGGATCGCTGCCGCGGGGGGACAGCGATCCATGCTGCACCGGCGTCGCCAGGATGTGACGCTATGCGTCGCCCTGGCAACGGGACTACAAACAGCCCCGTTGCCAGGGTTAGGGTGTTCCAAACAGCAGCATGCCAGATCATTTTTCTCAGCAAGTCAGCTCCTTTGCTCCACCTCAAAAGAAGGAGTACAGCAGACAGAGCACAACTCTGGGGCATTCTGGATTATTACTTTCAGATTTTGGCTACGTCTGCATTTTAGATGTAACCACAATAGCCTTATCACCTATATGCTGGAAGAATCTCAATCCTCTGCGTGGCTTATGGCTATTGAAAAGAAAATCACTTCTATTGGTTTTAACCTGAGTGACCTTGTCATCCGGTCAGAGCTTGAGGTCTTTACTTTGCTTAAACAGAGACTTATTGATATAGAGTTGCAAGAGCTCAGAGCCCTTGCCTCCGGAAGGTGCTCCTCAGTAAGGTGGGCTTATCCCCTTTCTGGTACTCTACCATATTACTTTTTCTGTCTGACTTCACCGCAAATGTGTAGAGCTTATCTGTTGGCCCGTCTTAATGTTCTCCCTTCTGTTATTCTTGAGGGGAGATATAAGCAAATTCCTCATTCAATCAGGTTCTGTGGTTGTAACAGAAGTGAAATAGAAACTGTTGAGCACGTACTCTTACACTGTAAATTGTTAAATGACATTCGAGTGGAGTGTATAGAAGCCCCCCTTAGGATGGTAGCAGGCCAATCAGATAGAATTAAGGTACAATTTCTCCTTGCTTCACGAGATCTGGAGATCATTGAACTGACCGCTAAGTTTCTCCATTGTTTTATAAAACGGAAGAGTAACCCTGATCATATTAATGATTCTTAATTTATAAGTTTAAAAACTTAAGTTTAAAAGTTTGGAATGCCAGTTTATTTTATGATTCAGGCATCTTTTGTATGGTCAAATCTAACTTGTGACAACTTGAGTTAGGCCTGACATACCCACGACTATCTATTTTATAATTTCTCTTGGATTGTATTATTGGGAAATGTTTTAATATTCTATGCCAATAAAAGGTATTTGAATTTGATTTGAGAGAGACGAAAAGTGACGGGGGTAAGAGAAGATTATTGTTTCTGCTGAAAGCATCATTCCCACTATTATCAGTATGACTTTTTGCTTGACACTTTTTCTTTGTTGCTGTTGCTGGAAGTTTTGTCGGTAGTTTATTTAAAACCCTGGAAATATTCTGAAATATGCTTAATTGAGAGCTACGTGGTTGAAGGAAAAGAAAATGGAGGTGGAGGAGACTAATGAGGACACAGATCGAGTTACAAAGACTGGTGAGCTTATATGGGAGCGAAAAGCAGAAGCCTCAGGCAGCTTTCGAGTGGGGAGGGGGTTTAAATCGGAAGTGGCTCGACACTGCAGGAGTGATCACGCAGGGGAAAAATGTGTCTGGAACCAGAGAATCAGAAAAAACACCACTTGGGGACCTGGTATAAAAATACTCCAGGTTAAAGCTGCTTTGAGCCAGAAAGCGACGGCTGGGGATGGGAGGCAGATGTCGACCGTGTGATCGCACAGATAAAATCCATTTCTGAGGCAGGCCGAAAGCGGACTAAACACTTTCATTTAGTCTGAATGCACCCACATTGTTGTTACCAATTAGTAAATTGTTCTGTTCTTTTCTTAGAGCTCTTCGGCTTAGGTGTTTTTTTTGGTCTTATCATGTTTATCGTGTAATCGCTGATTGTTGACTTTGCCCAAGGTCACGCCAGCAGCTACAAGTGGTGGAGTGGGGAATCAAACCCGGTTCTCCCAGATTAGAGTCCGCGCACTTCACCACGACACCAAACCACCACACCAAAAGAAGTATACTTCCCGTTGTCAGCCTCTGAACTGCTTGCCACAGTTGCTTAAAAAAAATAGCATTATTTCTGTTTCTACCATTAGGTGGTATTTTTTGGTGCTGTGATGAAACAGCCCTTGGCTTGCCAGCTCTGGGCTGGGAATCCCTGGGTGTTTGGGGGGGGTGAGGCCTTGAGAGGGTGGGGTATGGGGAGGGGAGGAACCTCAGCAGGGTATATGGCACCAGAGCGTCCATCCTCCAAAGCAGCCATTTTCTCCCAGGGAACTGAGCTTGGTCATCTGGAGGTCAGTTGTAGTAGCGGGAGATCTCCAGGCACCATCTATAGTACTAATTAGCTGGGAATGAGAAAAAATGTAGATATACCTCTGCCAACCTCAATAAACAGAGGGGGAAGTGTAATCATGATCCCCCTGTGCAGACAGAAAAATCTAGGAGGTAAATGATTTCAAGCCACCGACGCATAGATCCTTCATTGAAATTCAACACGCAGCTAATGCCGAAAAAGGCATGACTTGATTGCAGAGATTGGCTGCAGAAATATCCTTCCTCCTCCTGTCCCATATCAATTTGATTTATGAGCACACTGGTTTATGCCAAACTACCAGAAGAACTAAAAATTACCAAGTGTGTGTGTGTGTGTGTGGATCTGATGTAGATAATCTCAAGGGGAGAAAACAAAATGCGATATTGATGGTCTTCACAAAAAAATCCCTTTAAGGGCTCCCACAGAAATGATGATCCCAAACAGTAGAGTTGCTGAAGCTACTTAAGGAGTACATTCATTGCTGTTCATTAAGAGGACAGTGTTGTAAGTGCCTTTTACAGGTGTCTTGCACGGAGTGTTTGGAGTCCCTTTTAAGAGGCCCTTCACCTGTTTCTCCGCTTATCTGGAAGCAAACAGCTGAGGCGTGTGTTATAAAGAGAGGTCCATAGGACAGACATATGCATCGCACCAAACTGAGCTTCTTGTAGGCTGGTTGCCCATCAAAAAAGTCCCCTCCTGCCTTTCCATGGTAAAGGGGGAATCGGGAGAGCAAAATGGCATTCATTGACACTATGGGATAACTTCTGGCTACATAACCAGAAGTGACATCACATCACCATGTTGTGGAACATTCTCAGATTCACCCCAAACTCTACGGGTTTTTTTTTTACCATAGAGTTCCAAGTGAATCCTACACTGTTCCTTAACATTGTGACTTCACTTCTGGTTATGCAGCTAGAAGTAACAATGTGGCAATGACAGGTGACATTTGGGTGAGTTCTCCCCAGTGTCCCAGGGGTTCGTGATCCCTCTGCCCTACCTCCCAGTCTTCCAGTTGTTTTCCCTAGCTTTGGAAATGTGACAGTACGTGCCAGCTGCTGAAACTGAACACAGCAATCAGAATAGGTAAAGGTAAAGGTTCCCCTTGCTCGAAAGCTAGTCGAACCCAACTCTAGGGGGCGGTGCTCATCTCCATTTCCAAACCAAAGAGCCAGCACTGTCCTAAGACATTTCTGTGGTCATGTGGCCGGCATGACTAAATGCAGAGGCGCACGGAACACTGTGACCTTCCCACCAAAGTGGTACTTATTTCTCTACTTGCAATTTCTTGCTTTAGAACTGCTAGGCTGGCAGGAGCTGGGGCCAGAGACGGGAGCTCACTCCATCACATGGCACTAGGAACTTCCAGTCTGCATCTCAGCATCTTAACCTCTGAGCCACCACAGTTCCTCTATCAAAATAACATCCAGTTAATATATATGTTTGCAAGACAAACTGGATTAGAGCAGCAAAGGAGAAGGGCGACAATGAAACTTCAGTGCCTACCGATGTCTCTCTTCTCGTCATATTTCTCTACGGTGCTGTTTGTGGGTTAGAGCTCCTTGCGGTTGAGATACTCGGTTTCCTTTTTTCGGCCTCTGGATCCAAGAGGGAAAAGGCCGTCGAGTTCATGCGTGGAGTCGCCAACATGCATCTGCTGCTGAAAGTAAACAGACTGAGGAAGATCGTACACCATCTCAAAGAAAGATGAGCAAAGACCAAAAAAAGAGAGGCCATTTCCATTTGCGGAATCACTGAACTGCTACCAGAGTAATTAAAGAAGACAAAGCGACAAAGCGTACCCTTGGAGGAAACGACTGACTCAGCTGTCCTAACTCAGTCAGGGAGTTAAATCAGGAATTAATCATTACCTTTCATCTCTCATTTGCAACTGTCTTGTTTGGAGCGATCTTACAAGCATAGAAATGTTTTGGGCAGACCTGCACGGTTAAGTGACTCACCAAGCTGAATTCAAGTCACCAGTCAGAGACCTGCCAGAGCTGGGGAATTCCTCACTCTGTTTCTGTGGTCTTAAGCAGGTGAGTGAACAAGAGGTTCCCCAAGTCTCTGGTGGCCTTGTCTTGCTTGGTTCAAGCTACTCCCTCAGCACAGACGACACTCAGCACACCACAGTATATTTTGAAGGCAAACTTCACCCTTTCTGTGTTGGAAAGTCACATCCAACGTATGGCAACCCCATAGGCTATTCAAGGCCAGGGACACTCAGAGGCCTACCTTTGTGTCGCAACCCTGGACGTCCTTGGTGGTCTCCCATCCAAGTACTAACCAGGGCTCACCCTGCTTAGCTTCCAAGAGCAGGCAAGACTGGACTACCCTGGGCCATCCACGTTACCACAGTATAGTTTGATTTAACCACAAGTTAGAACCAGGGTTTGCCTTCTACTCAATCAAGCAAGCCCTGGTTTAAAGCAACTTGTAAATTTCATTCTCAGAACATCCATCTCTGGTAGAGCAGCCATGGCCTTGAAAGGCCCAAGAAGAGTCATTAAGGATAATTTGTTTGCTCCAATCACACGATTTGTCCCTTCTAAAAGGGTTCTCAAGCCTCTGGTGCCATCTCTTTCTTTAGTTAAGGTACTTGCTCAACGTAGACCTCACACCACAGTATAGTTTGCTTTAATCAGGGCTCTTTTTGTAGAAAAAGCCCAGCAGGAACTCATTAGCATAATAGGCCACACCCAACAGCAGAAACTCATTAGCATATTAGGCCACACCCCTGACAGCACAGCTCATTAGCACATTAGGCCACACCCCCATGTTACCAGAAGTGTGGTTATCCAGCCACACCCACCTTTTGCTTGTTATTCTGTTTACCTTGTTTGTTGTCTAAACCCAGGGCTTTTTTGTAGCAGGAACTCCTTTGCATGTTAGGCCACACACCGGTAATGTAGCCAATCCTAATGAGTTTCTGCCATTGGGTGTGGCCTATTATGCTAATGAGTTCCTGCTGGGCATGGCCAACTTGGGAGCCAGCTGGAACTCCGTTCCTGTGCGTTCCTGCCCAAAAATAGCCCTGGCTTTAACCATAATGTAGAACCAGGGCTTGCCTTCTAAACCACTGAGCAAGCTCAGAACTTCTGTCTCGGGAAGCAGCCATGGCCCTGAAAGGCCCAAGAAGGGCCATTAAGGATGGTTTCTCTGTCCCAATCACACTATAAAACATAGCTTAGGAACCCATGTTAGATGAGGTTTTAAATACTTGTGTGACGGATTGCACAGAAAAGCAGACTTTTAAAAATGCTGCTTGTGTCAGAGAGTCAGGGAGTTCATGAGTTAATTTTCCCTGAAGGGAAGAGCTTTGGGGATTGGCTGCTCTACTAGGTCTCTGATTGGACAGCATCCGCCGAGAGAGGAAATAAAACAGCTGATTTGGAGGGGAAAGAGGTCTTTTGTCATTTGGTCGTTTGCCTTTTGAGACACTTTTGTCTTGGTCTGAAAACTAACATCTGGAGCCAGAGGGTTTGACTTCTGAGGGAAGAGACATTTGGGAGTCTGTGTTTTCTGACAGGCAATAGTCCAAAAAGTTACTTTACACAGAGAAGAAGAGAAACCCCATTAAACATATCAAAACTGCTCTGAGAGAGAATTTAGATTCTCAGTCAGAAAAGTTACAGAACAGACTTATACAGACAAAGGATACTGGAGAAGGAGCTGGCAAAATGTCTGAATAATTAGAGTGAACTCCTAGACAAGCCAAATAGTAAAAGGAGTTATTGCTTCTTTGGGACAAGGAGAATAACTTCCAGCCAGTGAAAAGGGTTGGGAAGAGAACCCTGGTCTATGATAAAGGGGGGAAACTCAGACACCTCAAGAGCTAGTGAAAAGCTTTTAATATCTAAAGGAAAACCTAGAATTCTGAAGGAAGAAATCTAGAAACTGTGTTAGTGCTGAAATATACTAAACAAGGGCCCCGGTCACACGAGTGGATTTGGGCCGGGAGAGGGACGGTTCGGGGGCAGAGCAAACGGGCGCGATCCCACAGCAACATCTGGGAATCGTTGCCTGTCCGTCCCTGATCCGTCCCTCCCGCCCAAAACCCCACACCAAAAAAGAACCACCTACCTACGTGGTTCTTCGCAGAAGAGTGCCTCAAGCCCGGCCGTGGGATCGCCGGTGCGTCCTTGCGCTGGCGCATCCCCGGCTCCTGGCCGAACTGTGCATGTGTGAGCATGCACAGTTCGCCAGCCTCCCCTTCCCACCGTCGCTTTCTCCCCGGCATCTGATCCTGCTAGGGAACAACGGCGCCGCGGCTCAGGGGATCCGTGGGATCCCACCGCGGCGTCTCTAATTCGGTGTGGCTTTTCCCTGACGTGTGGCAGGGACCAAAGTTACCTCTCAAAGAAAGAAATAGAAAACCTTGAAACAAAACTACAAATACACTCTCTTGAACATTCCAAGAATTCAACTCTGTTTATATTAGAAAGATTTTACCTCAGCAATTTCAAAACCTTGACTGTTCCTATTACACACATATTTCCTACCTGTTTAATAAAATCTTTATTCTGTTTCTGAAAGTGAATTTGCCTTAAGTGCCATTTCACCAGGGTTTATAAAACAGGACAACTCCTGTCTTTCCCTCAAATTCTTGTACTGGGTCTAAAGCCTAAACCGATATCTAAACAAAGGGTGAGACAGTTTTAAGTTTATATAAAAGGGAAAAATATATACACTACTGTAGGGCAACTCAGTCACTGGGGGGAACTGAAGATTTGGCAGGAAAAATCTGCCAGACAATTGGGGAGGCATAGGGGTCCATCATAGCTTGTTAGGTAAAGGTAAAGGTTCCCTTGCTCAAAAGCCAGTCGAGTCCGACTCTAGGGTTGCGGTGCTCATCTCCGTTTCAAGGCCAAAGAGCCAGTGCTGTCTGAAGACGTTTCCGTGGTCATGTAGCCAGCATGACTAAACACCAAGGCGCACGGAACACTGTTACCTTCCCACCAAAGTGGTACCTATTTATCTACTTGCAATTTCTTGCTTTCGAACTGCTAGGTTGGCAGGAGCTGGAACTAGAGACAGGAGCTCACTCCGTCATGTGGCAACTCGGGTCTCGAACTGCTGAACTACTGACCTTCCACAGCCTGCCAATCAAAAATTATGGTTTGCCTTTTTGATATCATTCAAAGCCACTGTTAACCTTCGTTTACCATGGCTTAGGAACCCACTTTAAACTGAGGTTTTCAATTCTGGTTTGTCCACCAATCAAAAATTATAGTTTGCCTTTTTTATATCATTCTAAGCTGCTGTTAAATGCCATGGTTTTCAATCAGGTCTGAACCAAGCCATTATTTTCTCTCAGTTCTATGGTTTTTGGCAGGGAGATTAAGACCCAGCGGAGAGCCAGTTTGGTGTAGTGGTTAAGTGCGTGGACTCTAATCTGGGAGAACTGGGTCTGATTCCCCACTCCTCCACTTGCACCTGCTGGATGACCTTGGGCAAGCCGTAGTTCTGATAAGAGCTGTTCTTGAAAAAGAGCAGTTTCTGTCAGAGCTCTCTCAGCCCCACCTACCTCACAGGGTGTCTTTTGTGGGGAGGGGAAGGGAAAGGAATTTCTAAGCCACTCTGAGACCCCTTTGGTTAGTGAAGGGGTGGTATAAATCCAATCTCTTCTTCTTCTTCTTCTTCTTCTTCTTCTTCTTCTTCTTCTTCTTCTTCTTCTTCTTCTTCTTCTTCTTCTTCTTCTTCTTCTTCTTCTTCTTGTTCTCCTTGTTCTCCTTCTTCTTCTTCTTCTTCCAAGACTAAAATGACATGCAAATACTAAGACTGAGAGAAATGTGACTTCTAGTTCTAAAAGAAAAAGAAAAAATGTTCCCAAGTTGTCAGCTATTTTCTTTCTGATCCTTTGAAAACTCTGAAATAGAGGCCACAAAGTTAAGCCATTTCAGTTGGAGAAGAAAAATACCTGCTTACATCTCCCCTGTAGAGATCAAAATGAATAATTTTGGCTGAATTCTGTCCTTGGGTTCTTTTCTCTTTTATTTAGATGTATAGTTTGCCCCAAGGTTCACAGTAGGTCATACTACCTGTTTTCATCTTATGCTCACAGGTACCCTAGGAGGTAAGTCACATTTATTTCCTTTCCATATATGAAGAACTGAAATGAAGGTTCACATGGACTTTAAGAAAGATAGGAATTAGTCACAGGATTGAATCGGCTCCTCGAGTCCACCGCAGTGTATTGTCAACATTAGAGTAAAATTAATAAAATAACTGACGACATCATTTCAAGATGAAAAGTACATAATGATCATAAGCTTCGGAACTGGATTGCCACAGTGAGCAATGTTCCCTCTAAGCTGTGGAGTCTTGTGAGCAAAAATTTTACTTTGTGAGTTACTGGCATTAAAGTTGTGAGCGAGCAATTTGGCTGTTGCATAAATTAGTTTGCTCTGGAGCCGTCCTTCCCGAGCTAAGACAAAAATGTGTGAGCTGGAGGCTAGAAAACTGTGAGCTAGCACACACTAACTCAGCTTAGAGGGAACACTGACAGTGAGTATTCTGACTCTTAAAAATATCATAGGATGCATTGTGAAACCGGATATATTTTATAGAGAAAATCAGAACCCCCCCCCCAAGAATTCAGATTTTATTTATTAATTTATTGCATGTATCAACTGCCCTCCCCAGTAAAACCAGGCTCAGGGTGGTGTACAATACAGTCCTACAAAACTTCAATAAAACAAATCAAACCTTACATAAGGCAATAAAAATGTAATTCTCTGATTAATTGCTTACAGATGGCCCTGAAATCCTTGCTGTGCCGCTATCTCATGGGAAACAGGTGGGGGAGAATGGAAAGTGGGAGTGCCAAGAATGAACCGTCAGTCCCGCAAGTCAGTCTGTGCTCAGTGACAGCACAGATTCCGCAGACAAAGAGTTACCTGCAACTGGCCCTCAGCCAGTAACTGAACAACTGGCTGCAGCTGGCTCTAAGTTAGGAGGAGAGCAACAAGGGACCAGCAGAAGTCACAGCCTACAGCCGAAACTGAGCCAATGCCTTGTAGCCCTGAAGCAGAAGCCACTCCCAGCCCACCTAGCTCACCCACACCCTTGCAGCACCGACACTGCCATTGGGGAGCTGAGTTGCAGGAAAGTACAAGACTCCTGGCCTGTCATCAGCTGCCCACTGACAAGATGGATGAGTCGTTTCAGGATGACTGCCAAGAAATTGGCTGGGAGTCTAGCTTGTCAAGACTTGGCTATAAAATCAGCTGGAAGAAACAGCAGTTCCGTGGATGCAACAAGTACACATTGCTGCTGAACCACTGTCTGCTGTGAACCAGCCTGCTTTAGCTGAGGCTCACTCGGCTGGTGCTGATAACATCCCCATCGGCACCTCTGAGACTCAGCCAGCTGATGCTGTCAACGACCCTGAGATGGTGGAGGCAGGTCCTAGTGCCCCAGTTGCTGAGGACAGCAGGCACTCCAGCCACATGGGCACTGGGAACACAGAAAAGACAAGCCCAAGAGGTGGTGCCTCAACAACCCAAGATCTTGGGGAGACTTAACAGGCTGTCTCGCCTCCCATTTCCCCGGAGCTAGGGGAACAAAGGTGTCGGCAGGCGCACTTGGAGCTCCTCGAGAGGAGGCGGAGCATGCGCCTCACTGTCTGGTGACTGCCAAATCAAGAGGAACACCTGGGGTTAATGAGCCAAATGGATGGCTCTCTCGCAAGCAATGAGACCCAGCTGTGAGTTGCCAATAAAGGACGGGGCGTCTAACGCGGGAGGTGTGGGAGCAACTCATCACCTTTCTAGAGACGTGCGACCACACCACCTGGACCTGTTCCTGTCTGCAACTCCTGAACTTTTGGCTTCAACCCCAGACCTGCTTGACTACACCTCTTGGACCTGCTCAGACTCTGCTTCTTGGACCCTCGGCTGGCTTCCCTGGTGTATGACTCCTGGACTAAACTCTCAACTTTGCGCTTCTGGTTAGTGATTCTGTCTCACTCCCTTGGTCTCGGCTGAGTCTGCTCTGACCCAGGACACTGACCTTGCTTTTACTGGACCGCTGGAACCTTGACCCTGGGACTGGACCAGATTATTGCCTTTTCTGGAACCCCTGACCCTGGACTGGAGTTGGACTTGCTGCCTGAATCCCTTGACCCTAGACTGGACTTGGCATACTTGCTTTCTGGAACCCCTGACTTTTGGACTGGACCCTAGTTCTTCTTTGCACCCTGGCCCATGGCCTACCTGTGAACCCCAGCCCCTGCCTCCTGGGAGGACTGCACCAGTACAGTCCCTGTCCTCAACCAAACACCTGGCAGAACATCTCTGCTTTGCATGCCCTGTGGAACTGGCATGGATGTTATTTGGCAGAGAGTTCCACCAGGTTGGAACCAGGACAGAGAAGGCCCTGGCTCTGGTTGAGGACAGCCCAATGTCTCTTGGGCCAGGGACCACCAATAAGTTCTAATCTTCTGAGTATAACTCTCTTCTGGGGGTATACCAGGAGAGGCAGTCCCGGAGGTATGTAGGTCCCAGACAATGAAGGGCTTTATAGGTCAACACCATAACTTTGAATCTGATCCAGTACTCCATTGGAAGCCAATGCAACTCATGCAGCACTGGATGGATATGCACTGTGCGAAGTGTCCCCATAAGGACCCGTGTTGCTGCATTTTGCACCAGTTGCAGTATCTGGGTCAGCCTCAACGGTAGGCCCATGTAAAACGAGTTACAGTAATCCAGTCTGGAGGTGACAATTGCATGGATTACAGTGGCTAGGCCAAGGAGAGGAAAGCAGGGGCCAGTTGCCTAGCCTGGCGCAGATGATAAAATGCCAGTCTGGCAACATCTGTGACCTGGGCCTCCATTGCAAAGGAGGCATCCAGGATCACACCCAAACTCCTGATGGTAAGTGCGTGTCTCAAGGGCGCACCATCAAGGTCTGGGAGTTGGCATCCCAACCCAGAGTCTCCCGGGCCCAGCCACATAAACTCTATCTGATAAGGATTCAGGCTCAGCCAGCTCTGTTTTAAGCATCCTACCACAGCCTCCAACCCCTCTGCCAGATTTTCTAGGGTGGTATCTGGCCTGTCGCCCATCACCAAATAAAGCTGGGTATCATCAGCGTACTGATGACACCCCAGCCTGAACCGTCACACCAGTTGGGCAAGGGGGTGCATATAGATGTTAAATAATGTTGGGGAGAGGATTGTCCCTTGGGAGACCCCACATATTAAGGGGTACCTGGGTGAAACCCTCTCTCCCAGCACCACCCTCTGTCCCTGACCTTGGAGAAATGCAAGAAGCCACTCCAAGACTACCCCCCTAACTCCTATGTTGGCGAGGTGGCGGGTCAGAAGTTCATGATCAACCATGTCGAATACTGCCATGAGATCTAGTAACGCCAGCAGCACCGACCCACCTCAATCCACCTGTCTGTGGAGCTTATCCATAAGAGTGACTGTATAGAAATATTGATTTCTAAATGTCTCCTGCATTCTCCTGTGATATCTTTCTGATAACAGGCTATGCCTTGTTTCCTGTTACAAGCCAAATGGTGGGCCCCATGGACTCAATTGCATGCCATTCTTCACACTTCCATGCCGGAAGCTAGACTGTGAGGCACCCCACTAGGCCTACATGCAGGAAGTCACGTAGCCAATTGGGAAACTGGAGCTTGGGGTCACCTGACTGCAGAGGGAGTCTCCAAACTTCCAGCCTATCCCCACTTGGACCCATGACAACTAATAATTGGACACACCTATGTCCACTTGCAATTGGCTCCTGGCCAGGGCTAATTTGTGACTGGAATAGGCCTGTAACTGGTCACAGCAGAGAAGGTCCGTATACGGGCAGTCATTGATTTTGCCCATTTGCAGACCGGCACCTGCAGACGGACCTGCTCAGATGAACGAAGCTGCTGTGTCAAATCATAGAGGGAGAGGCAGTCTCATGAAAATGAATGGCCAAGGCCATTAAGAACCAATACTACACACCAGGGCTATGTTTGGGCAGGAACGCACAGGAATGGAGTTCCAGTTGGCTTCAGAGTTGGCCACGCCCACTACAGCCAAAACTTCTGCCTTCCCCTCCCCTCCAAGGGCTGGCTTGCCCGGGCAAGTCAAGGGAAGGCATGGAGGTGTGGCCTAATATGCTAACGAGCTGCACTGTCAGGGTGTGGCCTAATAGGCTAATGAATTTCTGCTGTTGGGTGTGGCCTATTATGCTCATGAGTTCTTGCTGGGCTTTTTTCTACAAAAAAAGCCCTGCTACACAAACATACAAACCCCTGATTCTATCATTTCACTGAATATGCAGAATGGAAAGGTTCAAGAAAGCAGTTTTACAAAGGGATGAGAGCAATAGTATAATGGAAGGTCAGTTCTATCAGGGATGGTATTGTAGACTACTGCAATGTTTATTGTACATACCACCTCCGTTGTTGTTGTTGTTTTTAAACTGCAGTGTCTTCTACCTCTTTAACCCCCTTCTTTCTCATCCTTCATTATGGTATGTCAGGCCCTAAGGGGATTTTTTTTCCCCAAAAAACAAATTATTAGGATATAATGAAAAAAAAAGTTCAAACATATATCAAAACTTATACAATTATATATCCTTCCCTCCTCCCTCCCCCCCCTTCTCGGCTTCCCACAGTGCTCCAACCTCCAGCCCATTTCTTAAATTTTCTTCATGCCTCCCTTTTACCTTATTCACACCCACAGGTAACTTATCCTTCAACTGTTGTTCTTATACATTTATCTATTTTCTACTATCCTTTAATTTTCAGTAATTCTCAAAGCAAAGTAAATTGTCCTTTACATCCCAGTATTTCTCCAAATAGTCTTTTTTGTCTTTCCAGTCTGCAAAAAATTATTCTGCTTCATTTAAATTTTAGATTATAGATTACATTTGAGACTATGCTTTACCAATGAGCTGAGCCATTCCTTCTAGTGTACCATCTGAAACCACAACGTAACTGTGGCACTGCAAGATTTAACCTGTTGTGCTGTGGATGTGGTAGCCCAAATGTTCAGCTAGCTGTACCAGTTTAATTTTCTCCTCACACTGAGATCTGTGATGCTTCCCAAAGAAAAAAATATCACTTAACCCCACTTAAAATAACAAGATATCTTATATATATTAACTACAATATGCATACAGTGTACTAAATTATTTATCCAAAAGGGCTTGAGGATATTTGAAATGATGTAAAAAAAACACAGAGATTTGGATAAACCAAAAAGTTGCTTTCATGAGGGAAAATGTGATGGTTATGGTTCATCAGGAAATGTAAATATTATATAATAGTATGTGGCAATTTCCACCACCACCATAGTATTTTTCATATCATGTAAGACCAGCAGGGGGGGTGTTGAGCTGAGGAAGGGAGACACTAAAACCAGGAGCCATTTTGTTCTGCTTCCCTAATAAAGAAGTAAGCCTTAAGCCCCCTTAAACCCAAATAATACAACAAATAGGATTTCTACCACTATAGAAGTAGAAAAGAGAAAGGAGATGGGAAGGTGCTTTTGTGCCGAATCGATGAATGCATTTAGAGATGGTACAGTAGAATGCTGGCAGAATTTTCAGTTGCAAGCGGCAAATAATTTCCCCAGTGTTGTTATATTATGTGGTTCATACCAACAAACTAAATGCTATTTTGATGAGCTAATTCTTGAATTCTGCAGTAAAAGAGCAGAACAAACATAAGTGACTGAAGCCAACAGCATTTGGGCAAATCTGGGGATGAAGCTTCTGGCTGCCTTGCAAGAGATGGTACAGTAGAATGCTGGCAGAATTTTCAGTTGCAAGCGGCAAATAATTTCCCCAGTGTTGTTATATTATGTGGTTCATACCAACAAACGAAATGCTATTTTGATGAGCTAATTCTTGAATTCTGCAGTGAAAGAGCAGAACAAACATAAGTGACTGAAGCCAACAGCATTTGGGCAAATCTGGGGATGAAGCTTCTGGCTGCCTTGCACTTTGGCAGACTGCACGTGTTTGCAAAGGCCAGAAAATGGATTCAATTTGAGACTGACAGTATTCCACACATTTGAATTCCTGATTCTACAGGCGGTGCTTATGCAGTAATACAAGACCTTCTAATAATTATGGGTACTATCCTGCAAAATTTAAAACTCAGAAATCAACATGCAGGATCCATCAAGATTCTATAAATAAATACTGAAGAACAGAAATAACAATTCTATCATTCATGCACAAAGCTGGTTAATGGTTGACCCATGGAATTAATGGCCACAATCCAGATGATCCCTTTAATTATACACAAAAGCTAATGAGCGTTCAGGTTTTATGCTTAAAATGCCTCCTCACAAGCTTCAGAAGAC
>NW_015171628.1:41205-41350 GCF_001447785.1 Gekko japonicus
GGATTTAAATATTCTTTGACATAAATTGCTGTTCCATTCTTTTTCTTTTCATTTGTAGCCACAAATACTTTTCCTAGTTTATTGCATATTAAGTATCTCTCTTCCCCTTTTTTTATATGGGTTTCCTGTAGGCATATTACATCTA
>NW_015171628.1:41449-55263 GCF_001447785.1 Gekko japonicus
TCTTATCTACATTCTGTTTCGCATTTTGTCTATATTGAAATCTTGTTAGAATTCGTGTTGTCCTGGTCTCTTGTCTTTTTTTTTGTTTTTTGTCTTTTGATTGGTTTTGCTTTTCTGTTTCTTGATCTTCCTTAGGTTCTTCAGGTTCTGATTCTGTCTCTCCATATCCATCTTCGTCTCGTTGCCATCCCAAGTCTTCTCCGTTCCTATCAAGAAAGTTCTCCACTTTAAAGATCGAATCTAGCCTTTGCCTTCTTCCTCTATATTCAAACAAGACTCCTTCTGGTACCAACCATCTGAAGTTTATTTGATTTGCCTTCAATAAGTCTGTTAGGGTGTAGTAGCATTGCCTCCTTTCTCTAACTCTCCATGGTACTTCCTTTAACATTTTTATTTCTGCATTTTGGATGGTAATCTTCTTATCATATGAGGCTCTAAGTATCTTTTCTTTCATTTCCTTTTTGTAAAACTTTACATGGACCTCGCGGGGTAACTTATGTTTCTTAGCATATGCAGAGTTCCTTCTATATATCGCTTCTATGTCATTTTCAATCTCCTCTTTTGTCGCTATTTCTAGTTGGTCTGTCAATGCTTGTGCTAGTTCTTCTTTTAAGTTTTTTTCTACAGCCTCAGGTATATTTTGGCACCGTATTATAAATGCTGCCTTGTCCATTTCCAGAGTAATCAGAGAATCTTCAATCTTATTTTCTCTTGTTTTGATTTCCTGTATGTCTTCCTCTATCTCCTGTATTTTTCCCTTTATTGTTTCATTATCTGCTGCAATTTTAAGAATTTCTTGCTTATTCTCCTTTATTTGCTTTTTAATTTCCATAGTTTCAGCCGTTATTTGTTTGGAAATTTGGTTTGTAACTTCCTCCATTTTTTCTTTTAATGGTTCTATTTCTTTTTTTAACAATGTTGGTAGGACATTGTCTAACATATTTTGCATTGTTTCCTGCATTATCATCTTAATTTCTTGTGCATTTGTTTGTGATGCTGGAGCTGGAGGAGCTGTTTTTAGTTGCCCCGTGGTTAACCCCTGTTTGGGTGATGGTATTGAGCCCTTCCTTGTACTCCCTGAGCCTAGACCTGATGCCATTATAATCAGTTTATTCGTGCAAGAATAAACTTTCTGAGCTTTGCTTGGAGTATTAGGTTGATGGGTTAATAGCTTTTTCTAAATCAAATCTCTATTTTATTTGTATGTATTTTATTTTATTTTTGTTAATAAGATTGTTATTATTTTTCCCCCTCTTAAACTTTTCTAGTATCTACTTCTGTTATTAACTATTATTCTTCACCAGATTTAGTTAATTATCCCTATGCAACTTTCAATCTCTAAGTTTGTCTCTTTAAATGTCCCTTTAAATGAACTGTCATCAGCTGTCCCTTTAATAGCCTCTCGCCGACGTGGCCACGTAGCTCCTGTTCATCTCTGTATTCCTCTGTTTCTCCACTCCTCACCACTAGGTGGCGCACTCCCGATCTCGACGACGAAGCCTCGTGGTTTTTTTTCCTTTTTCTCTTCTCCCCCTCCTTTCTCCCTCCGCTCCTCTGCTCGGCCCCCGCCTTTCTCGCTCGTCGCGCCCTCTGACGTCACCGCTCTCTGCTCTCCGTTTGCACCAGGCTCCTCTCCTCTCTCTCGCCGCGTTTATTGCCAGCAGCTGTTCCTTATCTCCAGGATTTAAGGGGAAAGTGCACAAAAGAAACAACAAAGTGAGCGTTTTTTTTTACTTTTTTAACGCCTAAATGGAGTTTTTGAGTTCCTTTTCTTTTTTACTCTACGTGCCCCTCGTTATCGTTCGTCCGTTTTTCACCCGTAGCACCCTCTATTCTAACTATTCCTTTCTGTAGCCGCTTTATAAGGATGTTGTATCTGTTCCCTTTATTAATTATTACGGACCCCCCCTTTTTTGTTACAGTCTTTTCCCCACCCCTTTCAGCATTGTAGCTTGTTGAAGATACTTAGCTTTGGGTTACTGTATTTTCTGACTCGTTTTTCTGTAGTTCTCTTGGGCTTGTCTGTAGCTCGGCGAATCTCTCCGTCGAGTCTCCTTTTTGTTCCTTGCTTTGGGGCTCACAACAAAGCCAGAGGGGAGTCGCCACCCTCCTCCGCCGTTGTAGGCACCCCTTGCCAAGTTTCTCACTACGAGAGAAACTTGAAGAGCTATTTAAAGTCCTTATTAGAACAAAAGGTCTGAGAGTATGTGGAGAGATGCTCTCACACACAGCTTCCCTCGGCAAACCGGAACCGGATCTCTCTCCAAATAGTCTTTAAAGTCTTTCCAGTCTGCAAAAAATTCTTCCGCTTCCAAATTATTAAGTTTCCTTGTCATTTTATCCATTTCAACCATAAAAAGTAATTTTTTAATCCATTCCCCAATTTCAGGGACCTTGTTTCCAACACTGTGCATATGTCATTCTGGCAGTCATGATCATATACCACATCAATGTCCTTTTTGCCTTATTGACTTCTTCCATTTTAAGTCCCAAAAGTAGTATTTCCAGTTCTTTGTTGAACTTACATTTCACAATTTTTTTCCATTTCTGCATGTATCTCAGCCCAAAACATTTTTGCCTTTTCACATGTCCACCACATATGATAAAACGAGCCCTCTGCATTTTTACACTTCCAACATTTGTTTGACATATTGCTATTTTTTCTTGCCTTAGGTTTTGGAGGCCCTTGCTCTCGAATTGAATTGCTTTTCACATTGTGTATTCCACCTTGGGTCTCAGTGAAAAAGGTGTGCTACGAATGAAGTTCATCATCAGTCACTGTCATCATCATGTCATTCATAGCCCCAGGACTGCCCACGCCATCCTAGAGCATGTGCATTTTTTTTTAAAAAATAGAACATATTATTCACATTGTTTGCTCTTCCTAGAGGACGAACATTGCACAGGGAGGTGCATGAAAAGGCTTCAGGACCCTCACCCATGAGGAACATCACCTGTGAGCCAGCATGGACACACGCTTCCATACATAGGCCCCATTCACATGGAGGATTTGCCGCGGGAGAGTGATGAGTGCATGGCAGATCATCCAGGCGTGATCACACCACAACATCTGGGAAGTGGAGCGCACCCGTGGCAAACCTGTGGCGTACCGCTGAAAATGTGGGATTAAAAACTATCTGCTCGGAGGTACTAGCAACCGATTTGCCACAGGCTGTCTCTGGAGTCCCTCAGTGTGATCGTGCCAGCTGCGGCTTTTCCCTCCGGCCCCTCGTTGATGTGCAGGCACGGAGGGAAGGGACCGTAGCGTGCCACCGACATGTGGGATCACGTTATGGCGGCTCTAATTGTGGCGGTGCAAAAAGCCCCGCCCCCCCCATGTTATCTGGCCTGTGTGACCGGGGCCATAGGATCTATTTGACACAAAAAAGGCTAGTTTTGGGTGGGTAACTGTGTTAGCCTGTAATAGAACAAAATTTGAGTCCAGTAGCACCTTAAAGTCCAACAAAACGCATAAGCTTCTACAAGTCAGATGGCAAAGTAAGCTTTGGCTCACAAAAACATGTACTCTAGACAATTTTGTTGGCCTTCAAGGTGCTACATAGGAAGTGGTAGTGGCCACAAGCATAGATAGCTTCAAGAGGGGATTGGATAAACGTGTGGAGCAGAGGTCCATCAGCCACAAGATATAGATGGAACACTGTGTCTGGGGCAGTGATGCTCTATATTCTTGGTGCTTGGGGACAACAGTGGGAGAGCTTCTGGAGTTTTGGCCCCACTGGTGGATCTCCTGTTAGCACCTGGGTTTTGGCCACTGTTTGACATGGAATGTGGAACTGGATGGGCCATTGGCCTGATCCAACATGGCTTCTCTTATGTTCTTATGTACTGGAGAACAAAATGAGTTGACGGACCATGAATACATTTGGATGTATATATATGAAATAATTATGTATATATATCTCCTGCCAACCTAGCAGTTCGAAAGCAAGAAATTGCAAGTAGATAAATAGTTTGGTGGGAAGGGAACAGCGTTCCGTGCACCTTGGTGTTTAGTCATGCCGGCCACATGACCACGAAAACGTCTTCGGACAGCGCTGGCTCTTTGGCTTTGAAATGGAGATGAGCACCGCAACCCTAGAGTCGGATTCGACTGGCTTTCGAGCAAGGGAACCTTTACCTTTACCTTTACCCTTGATAAGGTGAGATGTTCTATGGATGTTATGCGGCACAAGCCCAAAATTCATTGCCACACTTGACCAGGTTTAACGCTGGGGGGTCTGACTGAGACAAACCCTATTTTTAACCACCGCCAATTTCAACAGTGAGTTACATCTAAACTATATTTCACACGCAATCCTGTTATGTTTTTAAAACGACAATTATTAATAATCTTTCTATTATCTTTTTTTTGCCAAGAGGGGTCATTTTCATTTACAACCTAATTACTCTTTACCACCTACATTTATCCTGCTTTTGAGGAAAATATTGAAACTAATGTTTTAATGAAAAAATGAAATGTAATACACAGGATTCAGTCTGTGTCTCAGAAGCGTTTGGGTAGCATGTGAATCATAGCATTAAACACTGAATATATTGTGAACCTTGATTGGTTATAAATTACGGGCTTAGTGCAATTTGGAGTTTTAATTAGCCTCCTTGCTCATCCTCCATATGTTTGTATCATATTCATAGATTTATTACAAATGCCCTTCAGTGACCAAAATGGCTCTCTGAATTCTCACAACAGTCAACAACAGCCTACACTAGCATATGCACTACTCAGCTTTTTAGCAAAGGTCTGTATGGAAATGACAACAAACAGCATGTTTACAGAAACAAACATTGCTCCCCAAATGAAGAGTGAAATTCCTGTCATGCGGAAGGTTGAAATAAATGATGAGTAGATACCCCTTTTCCCATTTTGCTAGTAAGCTGTGGGTTGGCTTCCTCCTGTGTCTCTCTCTGGCTTCTGGTTTTACTTCCCTAACTATGGGCACATTCTCAGGGGTTGGGTCAGCCTACGTAGCACCCCGGTGGTGGCGGCACTCCCTTCTGGCCTCCGGCCTCCGGCTTCCTCAGCTCTCTGCTGTCTTCCTTCGGTCAGCAGGATGTCTCTCTCGTGGCGCTTCTCCAGCGAGGCAGCTTTCTCGGCGTGTTGATTCGTCTCCCCCGGCCTCGGCTCTGTCCAGTAGGCTCCGCCGCGCCGGGAGATGACGTCTTCCGCGCCTTCTGCTGCTAGCGACGGCCGCTGTCTGCTGTATCTCTGCAGGCCACCAGGGATCACTCTACTGGCTTCGTCGTTGCGCCACGCCACCTTGTCTCTGCTGCCAGGATTCCGCCATCGCCGTTGCCGCCATCCTCGCTGTTCCTTCGCCACCCACGCACACCACACTCCTCAGGACGAGGGGGTGCCCCCTACCCTACTAAGGGTAGGTCCCCATTTATCTACTTGCCCTTTAACGGGCTTTTGAACCGCTGGGTGGGTGGGAGCTGGGACATAGGCCGGGAGCTCACTCCGGCCACGGTGGGGCTTGAACAGATGTTTGGCCAGATGTTAAAGCAGGCTGCATTTACAGCCTGCACCACTGCTCCCTATGAGCCAGTTTGGTGTAGTGGTTAAGAGCACAGACTCTAATCTGGGGGAACTGGGTTTGATTCCCCACTCCTCCACATGCAGCTGCTGGTGTGACCTTGGGTCAGTCAAAAGTTCTTTCAGAGTTGTTCTCTCAAGGGCAGTTCTCGATAGAGCTCTCTCAGCCCCACCTATCTCACAGGGTGTCTTTGTGGAGAGGGGAGGGGAAAGGGATTGTAAGCCACTCTGAGACTCCTTCGAGTAGTGAAGGGTGGGGTATGAATCCACTCTCCTCCTCCTCCTCCTCTTTTTCTTCTTCCATGACTGCATTTGTGCACTGATTAAAGCACACACCCTGCACACATGACTCTCAAAAATGCTGATGTGTACACTGATTAAATCTTTGGGATTCAGAAACCTGACAGTTTTTTTTTTTAATTCATTTAGGATTTGCTTTCATTCACAGGGTCAAAATTCCGGTTGCGGGGTCCTCCCTAGAGATGGGGGGTAGGGTTCCTAGATCCAGGTTAAAAAACTCCTGGAGATTTTTTTTTTTTTGGGGGAGCCAGGGGTAGACAGTGATCTCAGTGGGGTACGCAGGCATCAAGTCCACCCTCCAAAGCCTCAGTTTTCTCCTGGGGAACAGCTCTCTGTAGTCTGAAGAGGAGCTGTAATTCCTGGGCATCTCCGAGGCTCATCCGGAGGCCAGCATCCCTAGAAAGGGTAAAGGTAAAGGTAAAGGTTCCCTTGCTTGAAAGCCAGTCGAGTCTGACTCTAGGGTTGTGGTGCTCATCTCCGTTTCAAAGCCGAAGAGCCAGCGCTGTCCAAAGACGTTTCCGTGGTCATGTGGCCGGCATGACTAAACACCAAGGCGTACTGAACGCTGTTACCTTCCCACCGAAGTGGTACCTATTTATCTACTTGCAATTTCTTGCTTTCGAACTGCTCGGTTGGCAGGAGCTGGAATGAGAGACGGGAGCTCACTCCATCATGTGGCACACTCGGGTCTCGAACTGCTGAACTACCGACCTTCCACAGCCTGCAGTTCAGCATCTTAACCACTTGAGCCACCGCTCTAGAAAGGGTACATCCCCACAAAAGCCAATACCTTGAATGAAAGAAACAGTAAGAAAACTAAGCCATGTGGAACAATGCAGCAACAAAACATTTCTTTGGGGGAATCGACAGCAAAATTTAAAACATTGAAAGAAACAAAACAGGCTCCTACCCACAATTCTCACCAGCCTTATGAGTGAAGCCAGCTGCACTGTAGGATGTGGACTCGGATGCACATTCTCCTCCAATCTTACAGTGTGGATAAGTAATGTCCAGCATTCCCGCTAAGCTGAGTTAGTGTGAGCTTGCTCGCAGTTTTTTATTTTTTTAAAAATATTTTCTTTATTCATTTTTCCACCAAATCTAATAACAATAACCATTGTTACTCATATTTACATCAACTTGTGCAGAGTTCTTCCCATCATATCATTAGTATTGCCTTCACTTTTCTTATCAAGTCTAGAACACTTCATTCCAACTATTCTATAATACAAAATTCTAATAAATCAAACAGTACCCATAATTTTAAGAACTTAATTATCTTACATGCCTTATGTTTAACTTTCGTTATCATATCAGTTTTATCCACCTATAAAATTTTGCCCAAAATTTTTCAAACTCTTCCCAGCCTTTTTCCCTCAAGAGAAACGTCAGTTTCTCTAGTTCCGCTACATCTATTAATTTTAACTTCAATTCTTCTTTTGTAGGAATATCCTCATTTTTCCATTTACTAGCATATAGAATCCTAGCTGCCGTGATTATATGCATCACTAAATAACTTTCCCTATTTTTGAAATCATCTGGGATAAAATTCATAAAACATTTTTATAATGTTCTCCTTATATGAGGTTGCTCTAACCCATTTTATATTTTTTTCCCAAACCTTTTCCCATTGCTCTAGCAACAACGTATGGCCTATATCTCTGGCCCATGCAATCATTGATGGTTTAACCTCTTCGTCTTGCATTTTCCATTCTAACCAATAGTTATACGCCTTTTTTATAAACTTCATTTCGCTTCCTATCCATATTTTATCTAATTCCGTTAATGTATCATAAAAACCCTTTTTTTTATCTGACATCCAACATGATATTAATTGCCTCTTTTCCCACCAAGTCATTTCTAGATCTTTGTCATTTAGAATGTCCTTTGCATTCATGTCACCTTTTTCATCTAAAAAATCCTGATATTTAAATTTTTTATACCTTTTATATAAGGATGGTTTCACAAACGCTTCTATTGGTGAAATCCATCTAGGGAATTTCACATATGTTTTAACTTTAATTTCATCCCAAACCTTGTATAATGCCCCTCTTATTGTATGATGTTTAAAATTACTGTGTACTGAGGCCTTATTGTACCACAGATACGAGTGCCAACCCATCCTCAAATCGTGGCCCTCAAGTTTTAAAATCCTATCATCGTCCAATGTTACCCAATCTCGGAGCCAGCTCATCGCTGCTGCTCTATAGTACAAAGCCCAATCTGGTAACGCCAGACCTCCTCTGGTTTTCCTTTCTTGTAAATATTTTAGTTTAATCCGTGGTTTTTTATTTTGCCAGACAAAGCCTTTTATTATTTTTTCTATTTCTTTAAAAAAGGTTTGATTCCTCAAAACCGGTATTGTTTGGAAGAGAAACAATATTCGGGGTAGAACATTCATTTTCACTGCTGATATTCTACCCAGCAGTGAAAATTGTAATGATTTCCATCTCTCTAGATCTTTTTTTATTTCCCCCAAGACTTTTTGGTAATTATCATCATATAAAGAACAACATCTATTTGTTAAAGGTTTTCCCAAATATTTTACTTTTTTTACAAACTTCAAAGCCTGTTATTTCCTGTATTTTTTTCTTTTTTCCCTCATCACAATTTTTAACCAAAATCTTTGTCTTTTTATGATTTATCTTAAGACCAGCTACATCACTATATTGTCTTAATGCTTCTAATAGTTGTTCTGCTGAGTTTTCAGGATCTTCTAAAATAAACACCATATCATCCTTTAATTTGTAGCCCTCTAATTCTTTCATCTTTTCTTATATTTTCTAGGAGGGATTCTAATGCAAAAATGTATAACAGGGGCGACAGGGGACATCCTTGTCTTACACCTTTCATTATTTGTATCTCTTGAGTCGCGTCTCCATTTATGATTATCTTAGCTGTTTGTTTATCATAAATGGCTTTAATCATATTCTCAAAATCTTTACCGACCTCCCATCTATTTAGTTTCTCCAGCAAGAATTTCCAACTTAAGTTGTCGAATGCTTTTTCAGCATCTATAAATAGGAAGGCCGCTCGCAGTTTTTTAGCCTCCAGCTCACACAGTTTTGTCTTCGCTCACGAAGGATGGCTCGCTCCAGAGCAAATTAATTTATGCAGCAGCCAAATGGCTCACAACTTTAATGCCAGCAGCTTACAAAGTAGAATTTTGGCTCGCAAGACTCCACAGCTTTGAGGGAGCATTGGTAATGTTATGTGCAAATAAGTCTCTCCACGGGCTCACTTGGGCAAGCAATGGCACACAACTGTTGCACAAAAATAATTGTGGATCAAAGTCACTATGTTTTGACCAATCATCTGGAATCATCCCCCGTAAGTTTTTCTCTTCCCGTATTTATTTTCATGACATTTGGGTTTTTTTAAAAAATTCTTCTTCTGGTACACTTCAAAGGGATCCTGGGTCAGGGAAGGTTCCCTTGGAAGCAGAGATGCCAGCCTACAGGTGGGACATGGGGATCCCCAGCTTATCTCCAGACTATGGAGATCAGCTCCCCTGGAGAAAATAGATGTCAAGGAGGGTGGACTCTATGGCATCACACTCCACTGAGTTCCCTGTCCTCCCCAGGCTCCATCCCCAAATCTCTCAGAGATTCCCAACCTAGATCTGGCAGTCCTACCCACTATCCTGTTGGTGTTGCATGTGTACTGAGTTCAGCGGTCGTCAGCTTAGTCCCAAGAAGCAATTGTCCACACGGTCTTCTGTATAAACT
The DNA here is from genome assembly GCF_001447785.1 of Gekko japonicus. Taxonomy (NCBI): domain Eukaryota; kingdom Metazoa; phylum Chordata; class Lepidosauria; order Squamata; family Gekkonidae; genus Gekko; species Gekko japonicus. The sequence goes on from NW_015171628.1 coordinate 51,029, forward strand.
GTTTACAGATTTATTTACACAGAAGTTGATGATGCAGGTATACACTGACAAAGTGCTTCGCCATACATCCATATGCGAGCAGAGGGATAAACTATACTGTACATGCTTACATATATACATATCATCAGCCAATCAGCTTACACTGCTGAGTCACTCTGACTCCAGCCCTTGAGTACTAGCCAGAACTAGTTTGCTCCAGATGAGACTGTCAGTCAGATGGTGTCAAGTGTCAAATAGATGCATTAGATCTAGATCACCAGCTTATGTCTTACAGCTACACACATTGACACATCCCCCACTGGTGGTCAGGAGGGATTTGGCAGTCCTTTTTGGAAGCAAGGGCTGTTTCTAAAAGGAGCTCACTCGGAACAGGGGACTAGAATACTTGAAGCACCGCCTTCTTCAATCAGGAAAGATCAACCTCATAGGGGCTGTTAGGATGCGCCCAGCTTTTGGGAGGTAAACAGCCACCATGTATGTGAACGATGTGATGGCACATTGACTGGAGCCCTCCTAATAAAGGTTCACCTACCTTCTTAAGCATGAAAAAGATGGGGGAAATGTTGTGTGTTTAATGGTGCATGTGAATTGTTTTGCTTTGTGTCCCAATTTTTACCTGCCACTTTTATTGTTTGGTGTAGTGGTTAAGTGCGTGGACTCTAATCTGGGAGAACCAGGTTTGATTCCCCACTCCTCCACTTGCACCTGCTGATGTGAACTTGGGTCAGTCACAAGCTCTGGCACAGCTGTCCTTGAAAAAGAGCAGTCTCTGTCAGAGCTCTCTCAGCCCCACCCACCTCACAGGGTGTCTGTTGTGGGGAGGGGAAGGGAAAGGAGTTTGTAAGCCACTCTGAGACACCTTTGGGTAGTGAAGAGCGGGGTATAAATCCAATTTCTTCTTCTTCTACTACTGCTGTGCTAATGGCTGTTTTTTTAAAGTTTCTGGCTTTTATTGATGTTACGAACCACCTCAATCTTCTTCTCTTTTTTTAATGGAAAGGTAGATAATAAACATTTAAAACCAGTTAGAAAATAAATAATTGTCTTTAACGGTGCAATCCTGAACAGATTTGACTTCAATGGATTTAAGATGGGTATAACTATTTAGATTGTACTGTAAGGAGCCACAGGATAGTTTTGGCGCAATCCTATGCAGGGTTACTCCAGTCTACACCCATTGGGCACGGTCAGATGGGCCGTTTAGTCCGCTTTCGGCTCGCCTCAGAAACGGATTTTATCTGCACGATCACACGGTCAACATCTGCCTCCCGTCCCCAGCCGTCGCTTTCCGGCTCAAAACCGCTTTAACCCAGAGTATTTTGATACCAGGTCCCCAAGTGGTGTTTTCCAGATTCTCCGGTTCCAGCCGCATTTCCCCCCTGTGTGATCGCTCCTCCGGTGTTGAGCCACTTCCGAATTAAACCCCCTCCTGTCTCGAAAGCTGCCTGAGGCTTCCGCTTTTCACCCACCATTTTTTTAACGATTGGTGGTGTGTGCATAGGTGGAGCTCCACCACCTCATTATTAAAAGCAATGTTTAAAAGGTGCCTAGTTTTAGCCTTTAGACGAGTTTGGGATCTCACGGAGGCCATTTTCGGGGTAAACGTTTAAAGGGAAGCATTCCTTTAAAGTTTAAAGGGAAGTGTTACAGCAGTCGGGTTGAAGTGGCAATCGCTGTTCTGCGCATGCACAAACATTTTGGGGAATTTCAGACAGAGTAGTCTGCCGTTCCCTCTCCCGGTTCCGCTACGGTTCTTTCCCGCCTTTTTTCGCCCACATGGGCTTTTTTTTTTTAACATTCGGCTTATATCGATATATCGATATATCGATATACCAGAACCTCTAAGGAGTCGCAATCCAATGGGATCGTTATTGCGACCATTTGAGGTATATCGCTATAAGCCGAACCTTTTTAAAAAAATCGCTCACCCACGCGGGAAGAAAATAGCGGGAAACCAAAGCGGTGCGTGTGTGAAACGCCAATTTAGTTCTACAGATGTCTGCATGTGTGCATGCCCAACATGAGAGAGAGAGAGAAACAACAGCGATGTGGCTGCACAGCGATCCAGAGCAAGGAGGTGAGTGTGATCACGATTCTCCGGGTTAAAAAAAGACCACATCGGGGCTGGAGCAATTTAAACCACTCCCAGCACGCCGTCTGACCGCAGCCATTGAGTCTAGGGTGGATTAACTCCACGTTGCCCTGACCCGGATGACTCACACTAGCCCACTGTCATCAGATCTTCAAAGCTAAGTAGTCAGCCCTGGTTAGTACTCGGATGGGAGGCCACTAGTGAAGTCCAGGCTCAGTGTACAAAGGCAAGCAATGGCAAACCACTTCTGAGCATCTCTTGCCTTGAAAAACCCAGGGCTATTTTGGGGCAGGAGCGCACAGGAACGGAGTTCCGGCTGGCTCTCGAGTTGGCCACGCCCAGCAGGAACTCATTAGCATAATAGGCCACACCCAACAGCAGAAACTCATTAGGATTGGCTACATTAGGGGTCTGTGGCCTAACATGCAAAGGAGTTCCTGCTACAAAAAAAGGCCCTGGGTTTTGACCACAAACAAGGTAAACAGAATAAGAAGCAAAAGGTGGGTGTGGCTGGATGACCACACTTCTGGTAACATGGGGGTGTGGCCTAATATGCAAATATGCTGTGCTGTCAGGGTGTGGCCTGTTATGCTAATGAGTTCCTGCTGGGCTTTTTCTGCAAAAAAAGCCCTGGAAAATCCTATGGGATCACCGTAAATCATCTGTGGCTTAATGGCATTTTACACACACACACACACACACACATACACACACAACTCGGCATAGGTTTGCAATGTTGTATCTCAGTGAGGAGTTTCCACCAACCGCAGTCCTCACAATGACACAGGGAGGCCATGACAGGGAATACGGCCTATAATCTTTGTTCAAGAAATGGGTATATTCCCTAATAAAAAAAAATTATATGTTTCAAGTACAAAGCCTTCCCATTAACATCTAATGTTTAGAACTGCCTAAGCAATTAACTAATGGAATTTTTAAAAATTCCATCCTCGGTCATGATCATTTAATAAGTTCCTTTTGTAAAGCATTTTTATGACGCATCAAACCACAGACGATATTACTGCTCCCAGGTTTTCCATTTGTTATCATTCTCTTTATAGCTAATACTAAGGAGACAAAGGTAATAAACCCCATGAAAGAAGATTAAAGTTGTTCTGTTTAACTTGCTTATTGATTTTTCTTTCAGTCTGAATACCCAAAAGCATCCAAGACTGCAATAAACAACTTCAGCTGTGTCCAATAACGGTTCACTTATCTGGGACGTCTCAAATCCAGATTAGGAATGACTTTGAATTTCTCATACTTGTTGTTTCTGTGGAGGATCCTGGTTTCGGTGTTGCTTTTCCCTTGCGCAAACTGAACCTGTGATTCTGTGCTTCCGTACCATTTCCTGTCTCCTTGCATAGACCTTCCCCGCCCCAAATGGACAACTAATGTTGGAAAAACAAGTACATTGTATGTATAAAGACCAGAAGAATTAGATGCAAAAAACACACAATATATGTACACACTCAGGGCCGGCTCACTCACTAGGCAAACTAGGCGCTCGCCTAGAGCGTGCCGGCCCTTACGGGCGCCAAAGTGGCACCACCACCCCGCTGTCCTGGTTCAGCTGCAAACACTACTGAGTTTTAAAGATGTTATGATCTTTCTGATGATACAAACGCCAATCCCACCAAAGAACTTAGCCCTCTGGGCACAGAAGGGTCACTCAGCCGAGTCAAAGAAGAATCTAAGTAGGAGGGCTATTACATAAGGACACTCAAGTTGCAACTAACTTATGGCAACCCCAGCAAGGAACTGTCAAGGCAAGTGGGAAGCAGAGGTTGTTTGTGACTGCGAGTGCCTTTCTTTGCAGAGTCTTCCTTGGTGGAAGTCAGATGTGCAAAGCAGGCAAAGTTACAAAAGCAAAAGTGAGTGTTAAGAGCATGGGTGCCAGGGGAACGGGAAGTCCGGGGTACATATCCATTTAACGGGTCCAAGCCATGGTAGGCACCGGGGGGGGGGGGTGGCGGCGTGCCAGAAGAGATCCTCGCCTAGGCTGCAAAATAAGCTGGGGCCGGCCCTGTACACACTACAAACATACCAAAGACTGACAAAGAATATAAAAATAAACAAAATCAGAAACATAATATAAATATAAAATATAATATGAATATAAAAATAAACAAAATCAGGAACA
>NW_015171628.1:55932-57106 GCF_001447785.1 Gekko japonicus
AGGAGGAGGAGATTGGATTTATACCCCGCCCTTCACTTCCCAAAGGTGTCTCAGAGTGGCTTACAAATCTCCTTTCCCTTCCCCTCCCCACAACAGACACCCTGTGAGGTAGGTGGGGCTGAGAGAGCTCTTGACAGAAACTGCTGTTTTTCAAGAACAGCTCTTATCAGAACTACTTGCTCTCCTAAGCAGGGTCAGCCCCGACCACTATTTGGATGGGAGACCTCCAAGGAATACTAGGGTTGCTACACAGAGGCAAGCAATGGTAAACCACCTCTAAACACCTCTTGCCTTGCAAACCCTACAGGGTCACCAGAAGTCAGCCGTGACTTGAGAAAACCTTTCATCAATATAATTCTTCTCCCAAACCAGTGCCCACCACCGCTACAGGCCTCTTTTCCCAACAGACAGGTAAATAAATGGGGTAAATGAAGTATGTAGACAATAGAGTGCATGGATCAAATTTAAAAGAAGCTTGTGACGGTGGAGCTATTCTCTCTTGCTCTGGATTGCAAGACTAGGTCTAATGGGTGGAAATTACAAGGGAGTCGTTACCGGCTAAATATCAGGAGAAACTTCCGAACTGTAAGAGTGGTTGAGCAGTGGAACAGACTGTCTCGGGACGTGGTGGATGCTCCTTTGCTGGACGTTTTCAAGCATTGGCTGGATGACCATCTTTCGAGTATGTTGTAGGTATGTAGGGCTGTCTTTTGGCTATGCTCCTGCAGAGTGCAGGGGGTTGGACTAGATGACCTGCTAGGTCCCTTCCAACTCTAACATTCTATGATTCTATGATTCACTTCCTTTCTGGTAAGTGTTTGACTTGGTCAAGCTAGTGGGACCTTACGACTCAGTTGCCTTTCCAACTCTGATGATCTTGGCACTTTATTTTGCCATCAAAATTCCTGTCATTCTGCTGGAGCTGAGAGGTCCCCGTCTGAACGAAGAGCCAGAGCTCTGTGTTTTAGTGACTGAAACTTGTCTGGTGTACGTGGGTCAGTCTTGGAAGTTTTCACCAGATTAAATGAAGGATGTCTGGGTGTTTGACATAGATTGCCTGTGGATTCTGCAGCTAGTAAAAGTCAGTGAGAATATCTGGGGCTTTGGAAGTTGCCATTTTTAATTCACAGGGTGTGTAGGGGGTTAAGTGCTCCAAAATCTGCAACTGCTGAAC
>NW_015171628.1:57371-62993 GCF_001447785.1 Gekko japonicus
GGAAAGAGACCATAAGCCACTCTCAGACTCGGAGTGAAGGGCAGGGTATAAATCCAATCTTCTCCCCCTACTCCTCCTTCTCTGTCTTCATCTTTGTCATTGTCTTTGTCGTTGTCTTCTTCATCTTGTGCGTCTCTGTGGCATCCTCTTATTTGGGAGGACTGATTTTCTCTTTATATGTGTTCTTTGCTTTTGTAAACTGGGTATTTTCTGCTGCCACCAGGAATTTAAGGACTTCCAACCTTCTCTCCTTTGCTATTGGTAATGTGACCCAGAGTCTGGGCTTTTCAGGGATCTATGTGGTCCTGAGGAAAGATGGAACTGAATTCTGGGATAAACTTCAACAAAAGATGATGTATTGAGATAAGAACAAAATATGAGGCTGGTTATTCTGTAACTGTTTGGGAATAAAGGAATTGTAAATATGTCTGTCAAATATATCACACACTGTCCTTTTGACATTAAGATCCCACTCTGACAGGAATCTCCCACATAGGCAGCCACACAGGCTAAGCTCTTGGTAATTTTAACTTCCTTCCAGATCTTTAGAGTCTCATTTTTTAAGACCTAATACTGCACTCTTTTAGATCCCACACAGACTATCAGAACTCTCACTGACTGAACTCTCTAACTGAACAATTCCAACAACTTTTTCTAACTGAATTTCATAACTGACTGACACTCACACAGAACAACCCCTTCCACACTCTGTCATCCTCCAATCACAGCACACTTGTCTCCCTCAATCATTCTACTCTGCTATCACTGCACTCCAACCAAACATTTAAAGACAGACACACACAGTAAAACAAGGAGGGCGTGGAGGGCGGGGTATAAATTGAATAAAATAAATAAATAAATAAATAAATAAGGAATCATTACAGTCTCCTTATTTGCTGTCTTCTTTGTCTTCTTCGTCTTCTTCATCTTTTTGTTTAGACTATCCCAATGAAATAGATTATGCTGAGAGTGTGTGACTGGCCCACAGTCCCCTAGCAGGCTTCCATGCCTTTCAAACCTGGTTCTCCCAGATCCTAGTCTGACCCCTACACTGTCTTGCTTTACTGTCTCTAACCCCTATACTCTCTTGCTGAAGAGAAAATCTAATCCTTGACGGAAAAAGTAAAACGATTGTTCAGAATTTTTACCCTTGAGGGCTTCCTCTGTGTGAACAAAATCCAGGACTTGATGGGCCTTTGGTCTGATCCAGAAGGCCTCTTCCTGTGTTCTTATACTCTCCGAAACACCTAGATATGAGGACTGTATAAGTCCCTGCACAGGTGTTCACTCTAGCTTATCCTTACCCTACTGACATCCAACCCAAACATTATATGAAAACAAATCACATCCCTTTCTGAACTCTACCGGTCCCTAGAGTGGCCAGAGTCCCCTGGAATTCCTTCACTGTAGTTTCCCCAGCTCAGCAGCCCTGTCAGGGCCAGGCAGGTTCCTGGATATCTTTGAAAAAATATTATTTTGGCCTAGGTATACAGTTTAAACTGCATCAGAGGTCTTATGGACGTCCCGGGCTAACCCAGCTTCATGAGATCTTGGAAGCTCAGCCGGGTTGACCCTGATTAGTACCTGGATGGGAGACCACCAAGGAAGTCCAGGGTTGCTATACACAGAGGCAGGCAGTGGGAAACCACCTCCGAACTGTCTCTTGAAAATACTTGGCTGAGACTTGATGGTGCTTTCCACTGTGGCCTTGGTCTCTCCCTTACCCCTTCCACTTCCGTCTTTGTCAACTGGCGGGCCCTCCTGAATTCTCTGAGATGAGAAAAGTTGAACACAGACTTTTAGAACCAGTTCTAGATTCCCACCCACTCCCATCTCTGACCATAACACACCCTTTGCATGGAACACACTACAACAAAACACACATTTTTCTGTGCCAAAACATACCAAGGCCCCGTAGAGATGTTTTTTCCTGGTTGCTTTGTACTCAGAGTCCTCATATACAGATTGTCTCCCAGTCTGCCAGTACTGTAGTAGCCTTGATCTCTGTTGAGAGTAGTATCTATGTACTTGCCTTCTGATCCCTGCCGCTGCCTACCTGCAGTCCTGGACAATTGAGGAATTTGGCCATTTGAGTCCAGGAGAATTGGTAGATGCAGGCAAAACGTTTCACAATGGGTATCACTGTTGGAACAATACAAAGGGTTTTCTATGTTCATCCTTGAGTTACAAGAACATCTTTTGAAAGATCTGGTTCATAATGGTGACCTTAGTAAACTCCATCCATTTACTCTCACCGCAAGAATAAAATGCAGCCGTTTGTGTTTCTGCTTCAGCTTTGTCCTTGTTGAGGTTTCTTATTCGATATTCAGGGTTGGTAAAGGCTGTTTTGGGAGCAGCCATCCCGTTTAGCTAACCCACCATCTCAATGTACCATCCACTTATTCACATCTTTACACTCTCTCTGTGTCCAGATTTACGGTGGTCCACATATTCCCCCTCCCTCGATGTTCACGTACTTCTTGAGAACTCATTGCCAGTTTAGTGTAGAGGTTAAGTGTGCGGACTCTAATCTGGAAGAACCGGGTTTGATTCCCCACTCCTCCACTTGCATCTGGCTGGATGACCTTGGGCAAGCCGTAGTTCTGATAAGAGCTGTTCTTGAAAAAAGAGCAGTTTCTGTCAGAGCTCTCTCAGCCCCACCTACCTCACAGGGTGTCTGTTGTGGGGAGGGGAAGGGAAAGGAGTTTGTACGCCGCGCTGAGACACGTTTGGGTAGTGAAAGGCGGAGTATAAATCCACTCTCCTCCTCCTCCTCCTCCTCTTCTTCTTCTTCTTCTTGTTTCTGAGATGTGACAAGATTAGGCGTACCCTGGGCTATCCAGGTCAGGGCATTGATTAAGGTCCTTTCTGCACTGGACCTTAAATCCTGGTTCAACCCTGTCCCTGAACGTACATTCTACACTACACGTGAGTTCACCCTGTAACTATCTCGGGGTATTTTTACATTCTACACTACACTCGATTTCACCCCTGTCATTATCTTGGGGTATTTTTTTGTTTCCACATTACATTGAGGTCACCCCCGTTTTGCCCCACACTTGTCCTGAGATAAACAGATGCTGCTATAACCAGGGATTAATGCAAGGTATTGTGTCACAAGTTGAACTCTGAGAAAACCAGGGATGAGATCCAAGTGCGGAAAGTACCTAAGTCAGCTGCTCAGAAATTCCATCAAGAAGAGAGGTGTATGGGCTTCCGGTCTGTGGATCAGCGATGGCGGTTGTTCTCCCCGGACCTTGGGGGAGCGACCCACACACCAGCGGTATGGAGGGGTGCTACCTCAAGTAGCACTCACATGGAGCCTTTGCAATAGGCTCCAGGCCAGAGGGCTTTTGAGGGGCAGCCTCTTTGACAGCTCAGTGCTGGAGAATTGAGGCTTCCCTCTGCCCTGATGGTCCTGCCGCTGTATGGCCCTTGGGCACAAGCTGATTCAACTGGGCCAAGTGCTGGGGATTGAGTGGAATATCGATTACTGCGAGCAAGGTCAGAGAAATGACTGACAATGAACGTGAGTTCAAAATAAGCAGAATAATTTAAAAGCGAGCTACCCCCCCCCATGGGAAAAGCGGAGCGCAAAGAGGGACGCCTCTTATGCAAATGGACAGATAAGCGAAACGAAGGGGCAGGGGGGAAATGAGCAGCGATCTTGTTTTGAGAGACTTACTTGAGTGCTGACATTGAGGTGACGATTTTTCGAGTCTGTGAGAAGTGGTTTGGAATTGTAAACAATCATATAAAATGGCAGCCTCCCAAAGAAAGTTTTAAACGAAACTGGCGGGTAGTCAGAGCTTAAAACCGGAACAGGGAGCAGACGTCATGAAAATGTTAGCGGATATGCTCAAACCGGTGATGGAGCAACTCGATGGTATTAACCAGCAACTGACTTCCTTGAATCAAAACTTCGCATCCCAGCAGCTCCAACTGACAGAAACAGAGAAGAAGGTGGAGCATGCGACCAAGAGAATTAAAGAGATAGACACCACAAATAAGAAAATGAAGAAAAGAATGGGGGAAGTTGAAGCAAAACAAAACTTCCAAGAAAACCGTTCGTTACAGCTACAAATGGAAAAAGCCAATATGATTCTCAGATTCCAGGGAGTGCCTGAATTGGAAAAGGAGGATCCGAGGAAGCTTCTCAGTGAGATCATTGCCCCAGCAATAGGCTCAACAGCGGATGAAGTAGTAAAAGAGATGGAGACTGCCTATAGGGCATACTCCAATTATATTTTAAAAATAGCCTGTCTGGAGAAATTGTGGTCAGATTCTCAAGAAGACAGAGTAGAGATGCTATTTTAAAAGCGACTTCAGCAACTCCACTGAAACTGGGGATTATAAACATTAAAACTTTAAAAGACATTCCAGTTGAAATTCGCCAAAAGAGGAAAAGCTATAAGGACTTAATTTCTTCTCTTCAAACTAATGGAATTTCGTACAGGTGGGCGATCCCAGAGGGTGTCATCTTTAAACTCAACGACAAAAGAGAAAATACTGACTCAATTTTTAAAGCCAAAGAATTTTTGAGATGTCAGTTGGGATTGGAGGAAGAATCCAAAGAGGAAGAATCAAAATCAAGTGACTACGCTACCTCTGGAACGAATGAGGACTCTGCTGTAGAAACGGATGCAGGCGCAATGAAAGTGACATATGATTTCAGAGATAGAAAACTGAAGTAAAGGCAGAAGGACTCTGAAAATGGCCTTTTGAAGCAAATTACAAGAAGATGCTCAGAAAGTTCTCTCACAATAATTAATATACTAACATTGAAGCCAAGACAAACAACAACTCTACAAGTATATTGTTGTACTAACACTTTTATTAATAACACTTAGATTAACACGGATATGATCTCCTCCTCTTGGGTTTTTAGTATAGTGTGGTTAACTTTCCTTTATCCTTAGATGTAGTCCCCTTCCCTTATATTTTCTTTCTAGTTTGGTAGTCTTATATAAAAATAATAAAAATATCCTTCCAGGGATTTAAAAGAAGAAGAAGAAGAGAGGTGTAGAATTAGTGGGAATAACTCCCAGAGATTTCGGTAATTTAATTGATTCAATAAATTCCTTGGGGACATCCAAACTCACCTGATCCACAATAGGGACACTAGAGGGCAATAATCTCTGTTTCTAGATGTTAATGAAGTTACCGTGACAATGAATCCCTTTCCCAGTAACTGGATCACCAACAACTAACATCAGTTCTTAGAAGTGAGAGAAGAAATGCAGCCAATTTTAATTGTTTGCTCCCATTGTCAACTAAATGTGCTTTCAAGTTCAATTTGTTTATGATCCAGATGATAGCTATTACTGGAGCACAAAAGCAGAAAGGCTTACACACTCAAATGATGGCCTAATTAGTGATATGAGAAACCTGGTTCGGTTCCATAACACTGCCACCCAAATGACTCTTGTATCGTATGCCGCTGTGACTTCACCACTTCCCTAAGGCTGTGAGTGCGATAGCTGGCTCTGGCCCATCTGCCCATGTTTGTCTGGATCCATCATCATCATTATCAACCACCAGCACAAGCTGTTATCTATTGATGAGGGAGGGGAAGATATGTTGAAGTGTGAAGATCTTTGAGTAAGTTGAAAGCTGCAGGTT
>NW_015171628.1:63005-88345 GCF_001447785.1 Gekko japonicus
AGCAGACTTGTATCTGCTGGCATCCACCCCTTAGAAAGGGTCAGTTGCTAGGGATGCTAGTGTCCCAGCCAATGCCCCCTCTAAGCTGCGGAGTCTCGTGAGCAAAAATTCTACTCTGTGAGCTTCTGGCATTCAAGTTATGAGCGAGCGATTTGGCTACTGCATAGATTAGTTTGCTCTGGAGCCATCATTCCTGAGCTAAGAGAAAAATGTGTGAGCTGGGGGCTTAAAAAGTGTGAGCTAGCTCACACTAACTCAGCTTAGAGGGAACAGTGGTCCCAGCTAGCAGGCACAACAGGCACGTGAGCAGAGAGACAGTGCCAGAGCAGTCCAGAAAGTGAAGCCGAAGCCAGTCTAAGTGTCAGTAATTTGTTGTGCAAACAGGTCCGAGAAGCAGAATCCAAATCAGTCCAGACAGCAAAGTCCAAGGTCAGTCTGAAAATCACAGGGGGCAAGGCAAGGCAGGAGTTGTGGTCACTGGGTCCACAGATATGTGACTCATTGCTTCCACAGCTGGAAAGGTATGCCAGCTTGGTGTACGTAAGCCTCTCACAAATTGCATTATGCAAGTTGAGGTCCTGCAGTCAGAATCCTGGTTAAATCCGTTCTCAACACCAGTCACTTCGAAGAAGGTTAACTTTATCGAGACACTGATAAATACCATACAGGACACGAGCTATTGAAGGGTGGGGGAATAAATCAAATCTCTCCAGATATAAGTTCCCTTGGAGAAAATGAATGCTCTGGAGGGTAGACTGTATGTCATTGTGCCCCACTGAGGTCCCTGTCCTCCCCAGACTCCTTCCCCACATCTCTAGGAGTTTCCCAACCTGGAGCTGGAAACCCTACCACTTCACTAGTGGTTACCATATCGTTACGAGATGGGGAACTGACTGTACAGAAATCATTTCTAGCTCTCCAGTTTTTTTGCTAAATACCTGAGCTTGTACTTCATTGCATTTTGATTCACCACAGTCTAATTCAATTCCTCTGTTTTACATTCTGTCATTTAACTTTCTACAAAATGAAAACTAATGTATCACAAATCTAATTTGTCAAACTCTGCACTATTAAATGCAATGCAATTATGTGTTCCAAGAACAACTCCAATAAAACAAAATGTTCCACAGAAACTTCCACAAGTCTTTCAGAGAGCATCAACACTTATGATTTGAACCTAGGTTGACTGTTATTCCTTCCTGCAAGGCATCATGGGAAAGCTAGTTTCTTAAAGGTAGCGAGGATGGATATTGAGAGGTTTCCCAGATATTTTGAGGGATTATAGTTCTTTATAGGGATGAAAACATTTCCATATATTGTTTTATATATTTCTTTCGATTCTTTGCTTTTCAGTGTTCGTTTTGTAAATTTATGTTCTTTGTGCACTCATATTCTATGATTTTTTATACTCGGTTTATACAGCATTGATATATACAGTCTACAGAATTTATGTGCATATATGGCATGGGAAAAAATTCAGTGCAAGGAAACAGAAAATGGCATAAAAAAGATTCATGGGTTTACTCACAGAAGGGGGATTTCACATTAAAGGAGCAGGTATAAGAAACTGAAAATAATCTCTTAATTTATACTGCTTAATGGAATGGTATAAGATTCAAAGTCGCTTCTGAAGTTCTATGGTATTGAGGAAGGGATCCTACTGACGGTATAAGGGTCTAGAGCACTTAATATGTTGTAACATGATAGTGATGGTTTTATATGGTTTTAACCTGTTTTTATGTGTTGGTTTACGCCTATCTGTGAGTCGCCCTGAGCCCGCTTTGAGGGGAGGGAGGGCTATACATTGAAATTATAAATAAATAAATAAAATAAAAACAAATATGGCTTTTCCGTATTCTCATTTTCCTCATTTCTGTGTTCTTGTTGCTTTGGGGTTTGTGTGTGTGTATTCTGCAGGTATTTTGCTCCCCCTAGTGGTCACTTTAGTATTACAGCACATTATGTCCAATTTATCTCCCAGCAGGTTTAAATTGCAGGTTTCTATTCTGGAGAAAAAGCAGTGTAATATCAAATTGATCACTAGAAGGGGACATGTGGAACGGGGGTGGGGGGGCGAACCCCGAAGCAAGAGGAACACACAAGCGAGGAAAATGAGAATGCAGAAAAGCTCACTACGTTTTACTCAGCACCTTCACATTTCACACTCCCTGTATGGAAAAAAATTGACACGGGGTGTTAGCCTGCCTTTGTCATTAGAGAAAAGTTGCCACATTATGAGGAGGAGGGGCTTCAAAGAAATGGACAGAATATGTGTGATCAGGGCTATTTTTGGGCAGGAACGCACATGAATGGAGTTCCGGCTGGCTCCAGAGTTGGCCATGCCCAGCAGGAACTCATTAGCATAATAGGTCACACCCAACAGGAGAAACTCATTAAGACTGGCTATATTAGGGGTGTGTGGCCTAATATGCAAAGGGTTCCTGCTACAAAAAAAGGCCCTGGGTTTTGACCACAAACAAGGTAAACAGAATAAGAAGGAAAAGGTGGGTGTGGCTGGATGACCACACTTCTGGTAATGTGGGGTGTGGCATAATAGGCTAATGAGCTGCTCTGTCAGGGGTGTGGCCTAATATGCTAATGTGTTTCTGCTGTTGGGTGTGGCCTGTTATGCTAATGAGTTCCTGCTGTGCTTTTTCTACAAAAAGAGCCGTGTGTGTGATTCATTTGTCCTCTTTCTCTGTCTCTCCAATGCTACCCCCTATGGTCACATCCCTCCTTCGCATCAGTGTACCCCTGAAGTGGGGCATCTGCCATGGCCCATGGCTTCTGCCACAGACGACCACCCCCGTGCCTCCTCTGCCACCTGCCCATGCTCCCCGTCTCCCCCTGATTGCTTGCAAGTACCCCACCCCCTGTGTTCCTGGCTGCTTGGTTTGCCCAGCACCACCCCAGAAGAATGTGCAGGTGATGCAAGCAGTGCTCCTGAGGTCCCAGCAGCAGCACTACCAACTGCACACACCACTCAGTGCCGTTGGTGAAAGGGCATGCAGGTGGCTTGTGGGCAAGCCCAGAAATGGGGATATGAGTGGGGGTCCTGGCAGTGGACCCATGAGGGGAGGGGGCCCCTTAGTACTCTCTGATCAGGGACACTCAGAACCTGGAACTGGCCCCGGTGCCAGTGTTCCCTCTAAGCTGAGTCAGTGTGAGCTAGCTCACAGTTTTTTTAGCCTCCGGCTCACATGTTTTTGTCTTAGCTCAGGAAGGATGGCCCCAGAGCAAACTAATTTATGCATAGCCAAATTACTTGCTCACAGCTTTAATGCCAGTAGCTCACAAAGTGGAATTTTTGCTCACAGGACTCCACAGCTTAGAGGGAGCATTGCCCGGTACCCCATATCACAGTACTTAGTGAGGCTATTCTGACTTTCAGCACAAGATTTGGGGGGCCCATGGAGTGCTTCTGGAGATGAGGATGAGTTGATGAGTTGGATTTATACCTCACCTGTCACTTGGAGTCTCAGAGTGGCTTACAATCTCCTTCCCTTCCCCTCCCCACAACAGTCACCCTGTGAGGTAGGTGGGGCTGAGGGAGCTCTGAGAGAACTGTGACTGACCCAAGGTCACCCAGCTGGCTGCATGTGGAGGAGTGGTGAATCAAACCCAGTTCTCCATATTAGAGTCCGCCACTCATAACCACTACACCAGACTGGTGAAACTGGAACAAATCATACGATCCAGCCCAAATCAGGGAACGTTTGCATGCGCATACTCCAGTATGTTGATATGTTGATATGCTTAAAAAGGTAAAGGTTCCCTTGCTCGAATGCCAGTCGAGTCCGACTTTGGGTTGTGGTGCTCATCTCTGTTTCAAAGCCGAAGAGCCAGCGCTGTCCGAAGACGTCTCCGTGGTCATGTGGCAACTCGGAGCTCACTCCATCATGCGGCAACTCGGGTCCTGAACTGCTGAACTACCGACCTTCCACAGCGTGCAGTTCAACGTCTTAACCACTTGAGCCACCGCAGCTTAACTTAACTTAAAACATGTTCACAATGTTGTGGGCCTTCCATGTGGTGCTAACGTGGCCCAAGCTTACCAAGATGCAGAAGGTGGGGGAGGGTGTCCTGACTGCGTTATCGATACTGTAACAGGACAGATTCCCAAGACTTACTCTTGCATTCATGTTAAAATGGAATAGACAGCTATGGAATAATGTCTGATTCGTTAAATGAATGGAACTATTTGAAGAGAAGTTTTTGATTAGCAAAAGGACTAAAAACCATAGAGCACTACCTGCTTCTTCTGGTAAAAGGTACACTCCAAATTAAGGTCTACTCATGACTTCGGAGTAACATTGCAAAGAAAAAAAATCAGTTCATTCCTCTTTACCCAGCTTGTCCCTGAAATCCAAACAATCCATTCCTTTCCCCCCTCTTTTTAGAAATCTGGAGTCTGTTTCAAATCAATTCCATTTTGATCTAAAGAGACATTTGAAGAGAGGAGCGGAAGGAAAGGAGGTTCTTGAATATTTCGGCATTTCACTCTACAGATGATTTGAGGCAGTTAATGTCTTCCCAGACCTTGCTAGACCACTATGTTGTAGTGAGTAGCATAAATCAACTTCAAGGGCTGACATTACAAAAGGGGGCATTCGTTTCTCTTCGAACAGAAATCCCTATTTTAACAGAGAAGAAAGAGTATAAGGGGAATCAGTGGCTGTATCTAAAAAGTGAATTTCTGAGAAAAATTCTGCTCCTCATACCAATAATTAAATAATTATCATATGGCAGTGTGTGTGGTATAGCCAGGAGATCCTCAGATTTTCCGGAATCCTGAAGTTCTAGCTCTTTTAACATTATGCACCACTAGGTGGCGAGCTACACTTTATTTATTTAGCTAGCAGAGTTCTGAAAGAGCTGTGACTGAGCCAAGATCACCCAACTGGCTTCATGTGGAGGAGTGTGGAATCAAACCTGGTTCTCCAGTTTAGAGTCCATCAGTCTTAACCACTACACAGTGCTGGCTCTCATCCACTACACCACGTCTACTCCCCATAACAACACTCCTTGGAATCTCTGCCAGCTGGGAGAATTTTACATTATTACCTGGAAGAATGAAGGTGCCTGTGAGATGCATTCTGCCACAGATGAAAAAGAGCCATCAATCAGCCAATCAATAATTTATTATGGCCATGGACCATCAGAAAAAAAATATATTAGTAAATCAGCACTGTGCCTCAGTAGCTTCAAGGTCTGCACGGAGAAAGGAAGAATACTGTTCCTCCAATCTTCCTAGAAGTTTTTTTTTTTTTTTTTGGAGGATAAAAGGTAAAGGTAAAGGTTCCCTTGCTCAAAAGCCAGTCAAGTCCGACTCTAGGGTTGCGGTGCTCATCTCTGTTTCAAAGCCAAAGAGCCAGCGCTGTCCGAAGACGTTTCCATGGTCATGTGGCCGGCATGACTAAACACCGAGGCGCACGGAACACTGTTACCTTCCCACTGAAGTGGTACCTATTTATCTACTTGCAATTTCTTGCTTTTGAACTGCTAGGTTGGCAGGAGCTGGAACTAGAGACGGGAGCTCACTCTGTCATGCGGCACCCGGGTCTCAAACTGCTGAACTACCGACCTTCCACAGCCTGCAGTTCAGCGTCTTAACCACTTGAGCCACCGCAGCTTCTCTTTGGAGGATAGGTATACATAATTATGTTTGGAGGATAGGTATACACAGAGGTCGATTTGGGGGGATCGCGGGGGATTGCCGTTCCCCCGGGTGAGGTGCAGGGGGCAGGGCACATGATGAAGCCCCGCCCCCTGCTTCCGGCCGCCCCGCTTCCGGCCCTCATTCAGCCAGGAGGAGGTAGGAGAAGAGGGAGGGTAAGTTGCTTCCTCCCCACCTTTCCCCACCCCTGCCTGCCTGGGGCTAGGGAGGGCCTTGGCGTGGCTTCCTCACACTCTCACCGGCCTTGCAGGTCCACCGCCAGGCCCCTGATGGGGCTCAGCAGTGGAGTCGCAGGGCTGCCGGTGGCGGCGGCCGGGACCGTTGGGGGCTGGGGGGCCTTCGCGGGGCTTCCTCACACTCCCGCCGGCCTTGCAGGTCCACCGCCAGGCCCCTGATGGGGCTCGTCAGTGGAGCCACAAGTCTGGCGGCGGCCGGGACTGTTGGGGGCAATGTTCCCTCTAAGTTGTGGAGTCTTGTGAGCAAAAATTCTATTTTGTGAGCTACTGGCATTAAAGCTGTGAGCGAGCAATCTGGCTACTGCATAAATTAGTTTGCTCTGGAGCCCCATCCTTCCTGAGCTAAGGCAAAAATGTGTGAGCTGGAGGCTAAAAATCTGTGGGCTAGCTCACACTAACTCAGCTTAGAGGGAACACTGGTTGGGGGTGAGGTGCTTGGCAGGGCTTCTCCGCCGAGCTTGACGGGGGCTCAGCGAGAGCTGAAACCAGGGCAGCCGCCAGAATTGTTGGGGGGAGGGAGTGAAAACAAAGTATAAATGCCTGGATTTTCTGCTTATTTTCCATAGCAATGTGGTCATCTGCCCCCATGCTTGGTTTATAGCTGTTGTGGTTTATAGCTGGTCTTGGTTTATAGCTGTTTTTTCTCCCTGGAATCCAACGTTCCCTCTAAGCTGTGGAGTCTTATGAGCAAAGTTTCTACTTTGTGAGCCACTGGCATTAAACCTGTGAGCGAGTGATTTGGCTACTGCATCAGTTAGTTTGCCTCTGGAGCCCTCCTTCCTGAGTGAAGAGAAAAATATGTGAGCCAGAGGCTTAAAAGCTGTGAGCTAGCTCACACTAACTCAGCTTAGAGGGAACACTCCTGGTAACTGGAATGTGAATAGCTACATATTTTGTACTTCATCTATTACCAAACAGCTTTCCTTTTTGGCACTCTGGTACTAGGTCTTCACTGATGTGCTTGTTGTTGCTTTTCTCTCAACAAACCAGTTACTGAAAATAGATAAAATTGTGTTGAACTTCTATCCTTTTTACCTGACATGGGTGGTTTGCTTGTTTCCCCCCACATGTGCCATCAGATAGGCTCGCCAGCTCTGAGTTGGCAATACCTTGGAGATTTTGGGGGTGGAGCCTGAGTGGTGGGTTTAGACTGAGAGGAATTAGCTGTGTTAGTCTGTTGCTGCAAAATAGTCCAAGAGTTCAAATAGCACCTTTAAGACTAACAAATAGCACCTTTAAGACTAACCTTTAAGACTAACCTTTAAGACTAAGACTAACTGAGTGGTGGGTGTGGCCTTATGACACACTTCCGGTGATGGCAGGGGGTGTGGCCTTATGACACACTTCTGGTGATGTCAGGGGGTGTGGCCTTATGACACACTTCCAGTGATGTCAGAGGGTGTTGCATATGCTAATGAGTTATGCTAATGAGTTCCCCTAGCTCTTTTCCTATGAAGCAACCCCTGGGTATACATAATTATATCATTATAAAAATACCTAGAAAGCATTGGCTCAGTTGCAGCCAGCGCTGGACAGGATAGTGAGAAAGAGATGGGTCTCCCCTTCTCCTTGTGCTGGTGCTGGACACAGGACATCCCCCTTCTAATAAAGCAGATGGAAGAACATTGAGACAGGCCAGAGTGAAAGTTACCCTGTGTTTGGGGAATCAATAGATTAGCTAAATAGTTTGACACCACCGATTTCTTGTACCTGAAGTTGTGGTATTTTTTGCAGCAGAACTTAAATGGTGTCAATGTCCAGTGTCCAATATCCTTCACTTGATTTTAGATTCAGCTTTGGAATAACATGCCTGGTACCAGAGTGCATCCAATGGGTCACCATGAGTGGGTATAGATTGTCCAACGATCCTTCCAAACCTCAAATTCTAAAAAAAGTAAAACTTCTTAAAACAGAGAACTCAGTAATTGAAATTTAAATTAGATCACATTTGGGGGGAGGGGAGGACTGAAAATGTGATTAGACAGTGATGTATTGAATTATTTAGTCATATGGGCTAATGTCTTTGATTACTAGGGACAAGGTTCGCCACGGTGACGTGTCCGGAGTCAGGCTGCAGGTCTCATATTTCAGCATCTGCAGCTGGCCAGCTGGGGCAAGGCCAGGGAGGGCGGATACAGATAACTTGGGAGTCAGATAACAGTCCAGGAGTCAGAGTTACCGGGCAACAGCGTCCAGATCAATAAGGCCAGAGACAGGTTGTTTGGAAAAAGGTTCAGAAAGTGGAACGCCAAGAAACAGTCCAGGAGACAGAATTATCAAGGAGTTGTCTGGTCAGTAGCATCAGCGTCAGTGTTTAGGAAGATGTTGTATCCATACCCATGAGTTCCTCTCATGAGTCTTTGGCTGATTCTGCACCCATCTTGTGACGTACGTGGACCACCACCAGGGGTCTGCAGCTAAAGTTAGGAGCTTGGTTCCCAAACAAAAAGGGAACCTAAGATCCTAGACCACCTTGTGTCCACCAATAGGCCCTCTTCCGGGAAATTCAAATCCTCCAATGGGACCCTGGGTGTGCCGGGTGGCGTGTATATAGTTGGCCCTTGCAGGGCCGGTTTTCCTGTCTTGTGTGTGAAGTACAATAAACGCGTCTGAACGCATGTCGTAGTCCGAGTCGCCATGCGGTGAACCCACTACTTGACACATCTGTTTCCTCACAGTTTTCCCGGAGCCACATCAGGAAGTTAATCTCCCTCTGCACTGCATGCCACTTTCACTTTTTGTCAGAGCTCTCTCAGTCCCCCCCCCCACCTCACAGGGTGTCTGTTGTGGGGAGGGGAAGGGAAAAGAGTTTGTGAGCCACTCTGAGACTCCCTTGGGTAGTGAAGGGCGTGGTATACATCCAATCTCTTCTTATTATTATTATACCTCACAGGGTGTCTGTTGTGGGGAGGGGGAGGGAAAGGAGTTTGTAAGCTGCTCTGAGATTCCCTTGGGTAGTGAAGGGTGGGGTATAAATCCAATCTCTTCTTCTTCTTCTTTTACCTCACAGGGTGTCTGTTGTGGGGAGGGGAAGGGAAAGGAGTTTGTAAGCCGCTCTGAGACTCCCTTGGGTAGTGAAGGGCGGGGTATAAATCCAATCTCTTCTTCTTCTTTTACCTCACAGGGTGTCTGTTGTGGGGAGGGGGAAGGGAAAGGCGTTTGTAAGCCACTCTGAGACTCCCTTGGGTAGTGAAGGGCGGGGTATAAATCCAATCTCTACGCTGCTTCTTCTTCTTCTTCTTCTTCTTCTTCTTCTTCTTCTTCTTTCATTGGGTTCTATGTTACCTCCTGCATAGATTTATGGCTGTCCAGGGGTGAGTTCACAGTCAGTACGGCATTTCCCCAGGGTATCTCGATGTGGATTTTAGCAGTACCTTTTCCTTCCTCCACTTCTGATTTGAAGGGAACAATAAGCAGAAAATCTGACATGGCTTCATTGAATCTCCATCAGTTCATGCACCCCTATTTCCCCCTCTGTTTTTATCACCTCGCCATGAATTACTTGACTTAAGTGGCTAATGACCACTGAGGCAAGTACCGACACAGGAAAATCTGCAGATGCATTGAAAACAAAATAGATGGCAAGCTGATACTAGTCAATGCAGAAACCAGGATCCAAGGCAATGGAATGAAAACAGATATTCCAGGGCAAATCGGAACCAGGCCGAGTGCTGAGAAAATGTGGAGCGAATACCAGATGCAGAATGGACCTTTGTAGCTGCTGGCATTATACCACTGGCATTGCATGTAGCCACCTCCTGCAATGTCTCATCTTCACTGGCAGCTGGTGCTGAGCTGTGAGATGTGCACTCCTATGCCTAGCCTGTAAGTCCTGCCTGAATCTTTTTCTGAGATGGTCCAAGGGTATTGGTGACCCTGGACAAGTGGGAACAGGTGGCTGGTCTTTGGCTGCTAGATTACAGTTGAAGGGCTGGGGCAGCTCTGCACCCACTCTGGACTGCATGTCATGGAACACCTGAATCTTATCCCCTCTGTTGTTTTACTGCCGTTTGCTGTGGGCTGACTACACTGGGTACCTCCTCCTCTGAGGAGTCGTCACTGTCACTAATCCCTGGCTGGTGGCTAACAAGTAACAAAAATGTCACCAAATCGTATTTCTTTATGGTGAGATCTTATAGTACTCTGATAGTGCCTATATAGTGGGACCTGGGGGGGGGGGATCAATTGCATAATATTGTTCATTCCCCTTCCAGTGTAGTGTAGTGGTTTGGTATAGTGGTTAAGTGCATGGACTCTAATCTAGGAGAATTGGGTTTGATTCCCCAGTCCTCCACTTGCAGCTGCTGGATGACCTTGGGCAAGCCATAGTTCTGTCAGAGCTGTTCTTGAAAAAGCAGTTCTCGAAAGAGCTCTCTCAGCCCCACCTACCTCACAGGGTAGGAGAAGGGGAAGGGAAAGGAAGTTGTAAGCCGCTCTGAGACTCCAAGTGAGGGGCAGGATATAAATCCAATCTCCTCCTCCTCCTCTTCCAACTGGACCATGTGGAAGGGGTTCACATTACGGTTGCCAGCTCTAGGATAGGAAATTCCTGGAGATTTGGGGGGTGGAGTCAGGGGAGGGTGGGATCTAGGGAAGGCAGGGGCTTCAGCAGGGTATAATGCCATAAAGTCCATCTTCCAAAGCAGCCATTTTCTCCAGGGGAATGGATCCCTGTCACTGGGAGATCAGTTGTGATCCCAGGAGATCTCCAGGCACCAAGTGGAGCTAGTTCATATTCCACTCCAGAAGAAGAAGAAGAGTTGTTTATTTATACCCTGATTTTCTTTACCTTAAGGAGTCACTGATACATAGCTTGTTGATGGCAGCCCAGACGGTATTAGCAAAGCACTGGAAATCACAATCATTACCCTCATCCACTGAATGGTATTCAAAGTTTTGGGACCATCTAATAATGGGGGGGGGGAATTTCAGACCACCTTCTCCAATCGGATATCTATCCCAGAAAAACAGGCTTTACTGAGAAATGGCTTCGGTTCATCAACCATGTTCTTACGCAATATCTCACTCCTCCAAACCAGTCCTACAGTCAATTACTTCTCTTATAATCTCTCCCTCCTTCTCTCCTGCTCTTTTCCTCTTCAACTTCTTTTTCTCTCTTCCGACTTGGTCTAGAGTCAAATCCCTTGAAGCTGTAAATTTTCTCACTATACAAAGTTTGAACCACAAGATTACAAATGTAACACTAAACATACTCCTTACTTTCACAACTCACTTCAATCTTTATACTTCAAATCAGAAGTAATATCGGAAATAACATTTACATATCTGTTTCAACATGCTTGTTATAATGTTTCCAAAGTTGTATGTATACGAATAGCATTTGTTACAGGATATGTAAATCCATTTCACGTAAGTTCTGCATAGACTGTAATTTCTTTGTTATCTCAATAATTAAAAAAAAACAACGCTCCCTCTAAGCTGTGGAATCTTGTGAGCAAAAATTTTACTTTGTGAGCTACTGGCATTAAAGTTGTAGTGAGCGATTTGGCTACTGCATAAACTAGTTTGCTCCGGAGCCATTCTCCCTGAGCTAAGACAAAAATGTGTGAGCCGGAGGCTAAAAAACTGTGAGCTAGCTCACACTAACTCAGCTTAGAGGAAACATTGCTTACAATTGCCTTCCCTTCCTCTCCCCACAGCAGTCACCTGGTGAGGTAGGTGGGACTGAGAAAGTTCTAAGAGAACTATGACTGGCCCAAGGTCACCCAGCAGGCTTTATATGGAGGAATGGGGAATCAAACCCGGTTCTCCAGATTAGAGTCCACCGCTCATAACCACAATGTCATGCTGGCTCTGATACAACAGGAATGGGGCTCTGGTACAACAAGAATTGGGCTTCAAAACTATTCATTTTGATGCTTTTCTGGTAGCAGTCTTAATCCGCCCAGCAATCAAGGTCTCCTATTTCACGTCGTGTGCATAAACACATTTGAGAGTAGGTAAACAGGTTAAAAAGATCACATCTGAAAGCAAGCACGCTCTCGTTCCCATTCAGTACGTTATACCATATGGAATCACAGTATGCCACCTCTTGTCAGTTTGCCTTGTGATGTTATCCCACATTAACGACAAACATCACCTCTGAAGTCAGCTGCAATATGCAGGCGGGTGTGTGTGTGTGTGCACTTCCCTTTTTAACATCTGCTGACAAGTTAAAAGCAGTCTGGAAGCATTATGGGACACTGACAACGTTCCTTGGAGGATCACTTTTCCAGGCAAACATTCATCATTTGTTTTTTTAAAAATATGTTTTCATATTGTCATTCCACTGATAGAAACCCTTTTTGAAAGAATGATTTATCGAACACTTTCTCCTTTTGCTACTCCCGCTTCGTGTTTACTACCATTACATCTCACATTGGATTTTACTTTATTTTTGCAAAATGCATTTTCATTTAAATACAGACGGCTGTTCTGCTCCTTGTCAACAGCCGAGTTCAAGCTCCTGTCTATGAACGGGTATCCACTGGATCGAAATCTAGCGTTGGCCACTAGTTTATTTTTTCCCCTCTTTATCTATTTAAAGAACAATTTTAAAAAGTACATGGTGAATTTATGGATGGCAGGACCATCTACAGATGTTAACGATGACAGCTAAATTAAGATGGGTAGCCGTGTTAGTCTCTCCGCAGCAGCAGAAAAGAGCAAGAGTTGAGGAGCACGGTAAAGACTAACAACATTTGTGGCGGGGGGAGGAGCTTTTGTGTGTCAGCACTCACTTCGTTTACTTCTTCTGAAGAAACGAGCAGTGACACGAACGCTCCTACCTTGCCACAAATATTATTAGTCTTTAACATGCTACTGGATTCTTGCTGTTTTCAACTGTGACAGCTAAATTAATTTATTTTATTGAGCTATTTCTACCCAATGGACATCACCAGATGGGCAACACCGAAATCAGATTGACTATATAATTTGCAGCCAAAGATGGAGAAGCTCTATCCAGTCAGTAAAAACAAGGCCTGGAACTGACTGTGGCTCAGATCTTGAGCTACTCATTGAAAAATTCAGACTTAAACTGGAGAAAATTGGGAAAACCACTAGGCCATTCAGGTTTGACCTAGATCGCATCCCTGATGAATATACAGTAGAGATGAAGAATAGATTCAAGGGTCTAGATTTGATAGATAGAGTGCCTGAAGAACTATGGACGGAGGCTCGTGACATTGTACAGGAGGCAGCAATCACCACCATCCCAAAGAAAAAGAAATGCAAGAAAGCAAAGTGGCTGTCTGATGAGGCTTTACAAATAGCAGAGGAAGGAAGGAAAGCAAAAGGCAAAGGTGAAAAGGAAAGATTTACCCAACTGAATGCAGATTTCCAGAGAACAGCAAGGAGAGATAAGGAGGCCTTCCTGAATGAACAGTGCAAAGTAATAGAAGAAAACAATAGAATGGGAAGGACTAGAGATCTCTTCAAGAAAATTGGAGAAATCAAGGGAGCGTTCCATGCAAAGCTGGCCATGATAAAGGACAAAAACGGTAGGGACCTAACAGAAGCAGAAGAGATTAGGAAAAGATGGCAAGAATACACAGAAGAACTATACAAGAAAGACCTCGATGTCCTTGACAACCACGACGGTATAATCACTGACCTCGAGCCAGACATCCTGGAATGTGAAGTTAAATGGGCCTTAGAAAGCATTACTAACAACAAAGCTAGTGGAGGTGATGGTATTCCAGCTGAGCTATTCAAAGTCTTAGAAGATGATGCTGTTAAAGTTCTGCACTCCATTTGCCAGCAAATTTGGAAAACGCAACAGTGGCCACAGGATTGGAAAAGGTCAGTATACATTCCAATCCCAAAGAAGGGCAATGCCAAGGAATGTTCAAACTATTGCACAATTGCACTGATATCACATGCTAGCAAGGTCATGCTCAAGATCCTACAAGCTAGGCTTCAACAGTACGTGGATAGAGAACTACCAGAAGTACAAGCTGGGTTTCGAAGAGGTAGAGGAACTAGAGATCAAATTGCCAACATTCGCTGGATTCTGGAGAAAGCAAGAGAGTACCAGAAAAATATCTACTTCTGCTTCATTGACTATGCTAAAGCCTTTGACTGTGTGGATCACAACAAACTATGGCAGGGCCTTAACGAGATGGGAGTACCAGACCACCTCACATGTCTCTTGAGAAACCTGTATAAGGGCCAAGAAGCTACAGTTAGAACCAGATATGGAACAACTGATTGGTTCAGCATAGGAAAAGGACTATGACAAGGATGTATATTGTCGCCTTGCTTATTTAATATATATGCAGAGTACATCATGCAAAATGCTGGCCTGGATGAATCACAAGCGGGAATTAAGATTGCTGGGGAAAAGATCAACAACCTCAGATATGCAGACGATACCACTCTAATGGCAGAAAGTGAAGAGGACCTAAAGAGTCTCTTGCTCAGGGTAGAAGAGGAGAGTGCAAAAGTGGGCTTGAAGCGCAACATCAAAAACACTAAGATCATGGCATCCGACCCCATCACTCCTTGGCAAATAGAAGGGGAAGTCGTGGAAGTAGTGACAGACTTCACGTTCCTGGGATCCCAGATCACCGCAGACTGCATGGAACAGAAATATTACTTCTGAAGTTAGCTCTACTGTAAGAGGGTAGGGTAAATTGAGGAAAATGTCTTAGGAGCATACATGGTGTCTCTGCACATTTACAGCCATGTGGACAAATACAGTCAAAAACGTTGCCAGAAATACAGAGTACCAGTGCCAGGCAATTACCCAGTGCTGTTCAAATGTGTGTCTATATTTAGGTGTCACCATTGAGTTATAATGCCCACAAGTCCTTTAGCATGCCCCCATTTCTTAAACCTTTTGTTCCCTTTAATCCGTCCGAGCTTCTCTGGAAAGATCTCCCCTGACATACTGGAATCAAAACAATGGCCTTTCTCTAAATAAAAAGGATGCAGTTTTTGGCATTTTGCCTTTACAAGCACCGGCAGCATGGCTTTCAAAGGCACCTGCTGTTACAGATCAGTCAGAGCCCACAAAAGACCGCGGCAATGATGACACACTTCCACCATTATACCGTACTTGAAGCCAAAGTCTAGGGCTGTACATTGGCAGCCTTCAATTGACAGAGCACACAGTGACTCAGGTTTCTTTTAACCCGTCTGACACACTGCAGAGGGCAGAGGGAAGAACTCACCGAGTTCACCTGAAACCATTGATAGCGATTTAAGCATGGAGTTGAGCTTTACTCCAGAAGCCTCCAAGTGCTACCCAGAGCTAAGACACAGGTTGCATTTATTTTTAAGAAATGGAGCCTATTATTAGTTGCTCCAGTAGTTCTATTGGGTTCTAGATCAAATCAAGCCTGAACTCCCCCTAGAAGCTAAAATGACTGAACTGAGGCTATCTTGCTTTGGCCGCATCATGAGAAGACACGAGTCGCTGGAAAAGACAATCAGGCTAGGAAAAGTTGAAGGTAGCAGAAAAAGAGGAAGACCCAACTTGAGATGGATCAACTGAAATCAAGGAAGCCACGGACCTCTGTTGGCGAGACCCACGCAAGGCTGTTAACGATAGGACATTTGGGAGACTATTAATTCATAGGGTCTCCATAAGCAAGAAGTGATTTGACGGCACTTAACACACACACACAATTATGACACAGCTTTTTTGAGAGTAGGATATTTAGCATTTCTGTTTAGGGTTGTCAGATCCGCCCCCCCCCCCAAAGGCAGGGAATGGAGTGTAGTGCAGCCAGATTCAGGCTGGGGAAACGTCTGGAGATTTAGAAGTGGAGCCTGGGGAGGACAAGGTGGGGTACAGTGGGGTACCGTGCCACAGAGTCCACCCTCCAAACCATCCATTATCTCCAGGGGAACTGACCTCTGTAGTCCTGAGATGAGCTGCGATTCCGGGTGATCCTCAGGTCCCACCTGGAGGCTGGCACTCCTGTTTCTGCTGCTTGTTGGTTTAGTCTAAATACTAGTGAACTGAAATTTTGGAGTCAAAACAACCAGAGGGATCCTGAGGGCTATTCAGAGACTTTCAGTTTGTTGTTCAGTCGCACAGTCGAGTCCGACTCTTCGTGACCCCATGGACAAGATCTTGCCAGGCCCTCCTGTTTTCCGCCGTCCTCTGAAGTTCGCTCAATTTCATGTTCGTTGCATCTATGACACTGTCTAACCATCTCATCCTTTGCCGTCCCCATCTTCTTTGACCTTCAATCTTTCCCAGCATCAGGGTCTTCTCCAGTGAGTGCTCCCTGCTCATTTGGTGGCCAAAGTACCTTTCAGTACCTTAGACCAAATCTCTTCCATTGCCACCAGATTTGGCCCAAAGCCTTTGAGAATGGCTATTCTAGTACATTAAGAGAAACCCTTCAGTTTAAGAGAACGGTGAAGCCACTGAAGCCACTGACAAATTAATATTTGCTCCATAATTAATAGTGATAACAAAATTATTACATTCAGCTTCATGTTTTAACTAGAATAATTTCAAACTTACTTACTTTCAGTTCCATTGCATATTCTAGAATAGGAGCAAGCCAATAACTTGAATTTCTTCGTAGCAATGTTTCTACTCCCCAAAACTATGCTTTTTACAGGATAATTTATTAAGAAGAAAACACCTTCCAACTCTATAAGAACTTTATAAGATTACTCTTGAGGAAGATAGCTGAAATGAGTGTAAAAACCGGTGTACTCATCGAGAAAGAGAAAAGGAATATGCTGGACTCTGTTGAGAAAATGAATAAGTTGGACTCTGTTTTAATGCAAAATGTCTACAGAATTTATTAAATGTGTCACTGTCATTTTATCACAGTGGTTTCTTGTTTGTTGGCATGTAGCTCTTCTCCGGCAGCCAAACACAGTGACCCTCTGAAGCTGTCTTCTGTATGATCAGGTAAACAGTCAACACTTTGCACAGGCAGTGGAGGAAATGAGCATGATTCAGCACACAGAGTAAGTGACGGGCACGTGCCAGGATCTCTCGAATCCATCGCACAGGGAGTGGGGGTGGGGGTGGGAGAAAGAAAATGAGAATGAGTCAGCATGTAATGTGACAGGTGCATTGTCCGACCAGCAGAGTGTATATTGATCTCTCCAGGAAGCAGAGAGGAGAGAGAAAGGGAGAGAATGAGGCAACACATAATATAAGTGACGGGCTCATTGTCCAACCAGAAGCGTGGGTATTGATCCATCCCACAAAAAGGGTCTACAATGAAAGTTTTGTGTGTGTGTGTGTGAAAAGTGTTTCCAACCATCATGTCTCATTGTCATCTTTCAAAGATTCTATATAATCAGCAATAGTGCTGGAAGATCCTTCCTGTATTATTGAAATGGGCATTGTGTAACTGAGCAGCTTTCAAGAGAGTCCTTTCGGGGAGCACTGCAATACTGACTTCCGTAGGTAGAGTGCCCCAAATCTCCCAATAATGCCCTTCCGGACACCCTCAAATCTCCAGGTGTTTCCCAACCTGGAGCTGGCAGCCATACCCTCCCCCCACTGCCTGCTGGTGGCCAGGGGGGAACTGGCGACCCTAAGACCCCATAGGGTTTTAAAAGAAAGTGATTATGCAGAGATGGTTGTCAGACTCCTGCAGCAATCAGTTCCCAACAGCTTTCATTCAATGGAGTAACGTTTATTGAGACATTGAGAGTATGCAGATTCCTTAACACTTTCAGTGTTAGAACTGGCCTAAAGCACGTGAAGCAAGCGGATATACATTATTCAAGAGGGTCACCTGATGGCTCAGGTCCAATCAGAGGCCAGGTAGGAACCCGCCAAAGTAACAGGAAAGTGTTCTTAGGAGAAAAGTACAGCAGACACTCAAGGTCAAAGGCTTCGGTTACACAGATAAAGAAAGACCGGGAATACAGTGGAAATGAAAGTTAAAATTCCAGAGTCCCCCCCCTCACACCAATGGCAGCTAGAACAGCCAGAGGCCTAGCTGACAATGGTTTCCCATTGCCTTCCTTTGCATAGTCTTCCTTGGTGGTCTCCCATCCAAGAACTAGGGTTGCCAGGTCTCCCGGGATGGCGGGGAAACCCCCGCTTGATGGGTCCGTTAGCCGCCAGCCCGGATTGGGCCGCCGGGGGGAATCCCACCCCCAAATTGCTGGGACCACGAACACGTGCTCAGCACAATGACATCACTCGGAGGTGACGTCATCGCATCGGGCACGTTGCAGGGGGATGCTCTATCATTCGAGGGAAAACTCTATGGTTTTCTCTTGAGTGATAGTGGTCCCACCCCCAATGTGTCTGACGCGATGACATCACTTCTAGGTGACATCATTGTGGTGCACATGCCAAGCGCGCACACCAAATAACTCCCGGAGATGGCCAGGGCTCCCCCCACTGCAGCTCCGGTAGGACTTGGCAACCCTACCAAGAACTGACCCTACTTAGCTTGTGAGATCTGACGAGACTGGGCTATACTATACCATTCCACATCCTGAAACTATCTCTACAGCTTCAAAAAATACTCTATGAGCTCACAGTCAGCATGCCTCTGAAGGTTCCCCAGTTCCTCCTGCTCTGGAGGGCGGACTCTATGACGTTGTACCCCACTGAGATCCCCTGTCCTGAGAATTCCCCTCCAAATCTCCAGGTGTTATGTAATGAAGAATGATTAAGAAAATAGTAACAATAGCCTCTCTTTTAAAAAAAATATATCAAATCTTTTATTGACAAGGTATTCCCCAATCATTTCCATATCTCAAAAAAGCTACTTCCACTGAAAATGTATTTACATCTGATTGACGAACCAATCGGTGAAAGTCCAGCACTTAAAGAACTGAACATTTCAGTTAGTTAACTACCTTGCAATTTTCAGTTAGTTAACTACCCTGCAATTTAGCCTCTGCTTCGCCCTTCTTTCCTGTTATTGACTCAAGAAACGTTTTGTATGTCAGTTACTGTGATGGTTTATCATGTGCGGGGCTCTTAATAGGATTGCTCCAGTGTTTCTTACATTGTGTGGGCTCTGGACTTTGGTACGTCAAAGGAGAGGAAGGAAGAAACCTGTATGTGTGTGTGCGGGGGGAAGTGCTACGCTGAAAAGCAAGACATGACATGAGAAATATACCTCCCTGGAAAGAGCTCTATTGATTTTTATAGCGACTGTTTTGCGAGGGCTTTTATCCAGACCTGGCAGCCACTCAAAATCTACATTTAAACAGAATTTTGAGGGCGATGATACTGATCAATTTTCCCCATGTCAGGAGATCAGAGTGTATTCTTAATGAAAAAGGCACTCTAAGCATAAAATATTTAGAGATGACATGGTGGAATACTTAGTGTTTTTCCAACAGGGGGACTCTCATATTTGTTTGCTTTTTTGGGATTTTTTAAAAATTAAAGTGCATATCAATGCCAACCTGTCCATTGACCAATCCAAGGTTTTTTTAAAAACAAAGTTGGCATTCTCATCCATCCATCAGGCCTACCTCTTTTATGGAGGAGGATGTTTGAAAATTATCGATGAGTCAAGGTGGAACAGCTTCTAGAAGCTTTGAGATTCCAGCTCAGGTGATGAGCACGTCGCCACCATACCACCTTTCCCATGTGACTTTTAATTTTTAGAATAAATAATCTGTTTTCTCACCCTCGTTCCTCCTCTTAACAATACCTCTCCATATTCTGTTTAATCTCTCACGTTAGCTAGGTCTGAACCAATGAGCAGCTTGAATGAAAAGGTATTTAATGTGTGAATAATATGGAATCGTGCTTTCCCAACCTATTATTTATTTCGTTTATTGGGGGTATTTATAGATGGCTTTTCTGCCCCAATGGGGACCGAGCACCGTTGATAACATCATTCTTCCCTCATTCATTTTATCCTCACCAAAAACAAAAACAAAAAAACCCCACCCTGTGAGGTGAGTTTGTCTGACATAGAGAGTGACTGGCAGAAGGTGAACCAGCAAGCTTTCATGGCAGAGTGAAATTTGAACCTGGGTCATGATCAGTGTTCCCTCTAAGCTGAGTGAGTGTGAGCTAGCTCACAGTTTTTTGGCCTCCGGCTCACACATTTTTGCCTTAGCTCAGGAAGGATGGGGCTCCAGAGCAAACTAATGTGTGCAGTAGCCAGATCGCTCACTCACAACTTTAATGCCAGTCGCTCACAAAGTAGAATATTTGCTCACAAGACTCCACAGCTTAGAGGGAGCATTGGTTATGATGGTCTGATTGCTACACTATACTGGGCCTCCACAATGATTGGCTTTTCTCCCTGCACTGTTTCAATAGTTACATCCCCTCATCCCATCATCCAATGTATTCCCTCCCCCCATTTCACTGCAGCCACTTTAGGGCTGCCATGTCCCCCCTGGCCACTGGTGGGGGATGACTGGTAGGGTTACCAGATGCAGGTTGGGAAACTCCTGGAGATTTGGGGATGGAGCCTGGGGAGGACAGGGACCTTGGAGGGGGGGCACATGGGAAAAGAGTCCACCCTCCAAAGCATCCATCTTTTCCAGTGGACTGATCTCTGTAGTCTGGACTTGAGCTGTAAGTCCAAGGGATCCCCAGGTCCCACCTGGAGGCTGGCATCCCTAACATTTGGATGCCATGCTATAGTGGCTGAAGTGTTAGACTAGGACCTGGGGAGACCAAGGTTGGAATGCCTACTCTGCCATGGAAGTTAGTGGGTTACCAGTCACACATTCTAATGCTCCTAGGGTTGTTGTGAGAATAAAATAGAGGGGAGGGACAATGTAAGCCATTTGGCGTCTCTGTTAGGGAGAAAGGTGGGGTATACATGAAGTAAATCAATCAAGTCACAGATGTCAAGAGTAAACAGATGGCCCAAAGAGATGAGACAAAGATCCTGTGTCTCGACCAGTCTATAAAATGTCCATGGAACCCTCATGCTGCACATAGGTATTCAACCATCCACTGGAATGGCTCACATCCTGGTTGTTGGCCACTTAGGTGTGAATTCTGATGCATGCACTGACATAGTTACCCTGATTGCGGTTTAAATTGGACAGTTATAAGAAAGAAAGACAGCTCAGTTTTTTATTTTTAAGCTGGGATTTATTTAACACAAAACTGGGTAGTGACTTTTCTGATGAGTCAGCAAAGAAAGCTGATCGATTAACAATGCATTCCTAAGCAGTCAGTAGACTTGGAGATAGATAGATAGATAGATAGAGATATAGATATAGATAGATAGATAGAGATATAGATATAGATAGATAGATAGAGATATAGATATAGATAGATAGATAGAGATATAGATATAGATAGATAGATAGAGATATAGATATAGATAGATAGATAGAGATATAGATATAGATAGATAGATAGAGATATAGATATAGATAGATAGATAGAGATATAGATATAGATAGATAGATAGAGATATAGATATAGATAGATAGATAGAGATATAGATATAGATAGATAGATAGAGATATAGATATAGATAGATAGATAGAGATATAGATATAGATAGATAGATAGAGATATAGATATAGATAGATAGATAGAGATATAGATATAGATAGATAGATAGAGATATAGATATAGATAGATAGATAGAGATATAGATATAGATATCTCCTTCCCATTTTTCATTGTGCCATATATGATTCAAAAACAACTTCACCCAGGTTTGTTTTTGTTTTAACAGGAAAGTGGAAAGGACTTTGGTGATTTATGTTCAGTGCATGCTCTAAGGGTTCAGTCCTTACATCATTACTAATAATTTAGATTACATCCCCCATGTCCAAAATCATTGTAAAACTGTTTTGTTTTGTTTTTTAATTTAAAAGATAGCATCTATCTGTGGCACAGACAGAAGTGGCAATATACTGTTAAATACCATACATTGGGATGAAGCTACAGGGGAGGTCGTACAAACTTATTTTCTTATTTCGAGCACCAGAAGAACATAAGAAGAGCCCTGCTGGATAAGACCAATAGTCCATCTTGTCCAGCATCCTGTCTCACACATGGGCCAAACAGTTCCTCTGGACAGCCAAGAACAGGGCATAGAGGCCGAGACCTTCCCCTGAGGTCGCCTCCTGACACCCATATTCAGAGGTTGGCTGTCTCTGAACATGGAGGTTCCCTTGACTCACCATGGCTAGTAGCCACTGATAGACCTATCCTCCATGAATCTGTCTAATCCCCTTTTAGAGGTCTCTGTGCCTGTGACTATCACTACATCCTCTGGCAGCAAATTCCACATTTTAATCTGTGTAAAGATGTATTGCTACCATCTTGAATCTACTGCCCATCAGCTTCATTGGATGCCCTCAAGTTCTAGTGTTTTGGGAGAGCGAGCGAGAAAAAGTTGTCTTTGTCAGCTCTCTCCACCCCATGCATCATTTTATAAACCTCTACCGTGTCTTGCTTTAGTCAACTCTTTTTTAGACTGAAAAGTCCCAGACTTCAGCCTTTCCTCGTAGGGAAGGTGCTCCAACCCCCTAGAAATCTATGGCTGCATTCATCCATTGCCATTGCTGTTCCCTTACGGATTTAAAGTACATGATCAGACAGCAACATCTGTCTGTTGTGATGCAGTCATCTGAGCCCCCCCCCCCCGCTGTGTGCTTCTTTGATACCTGAGAAAGTCCGGTCCTGTTGATCTGAGCTGGTTCCAAAATGGATTTCCTGCTGTCTGATTGCTCTATCGTGTACCCAAGCCATCAGTCAGATTTGACTGGTCTCTTGTTTTCCAGCCACCATTTTGTTTTACTAGTTAGCGAGGAGCGCATAACTGCATATATGCAACTTTCTCTATCTCACCCCCCTCCCACGGGGGCTGCTCAAAACTTTGTTTTCTTTTTAAAAACTCTCAAAGAAAACCAGCTTTTTTCTGTCCTCTGGGGAAGGGTTAAATTGAAAAGATTAGAGGGAGGATGGCAGTGAAGTCCATATCCCAACAGTTTCAGCAAGCACTTGTGTGCATGCTTAAAGGACAAACTTTTTTTAAAAAATGGCCGACAACCCCATGAACTACATATCCCAGCAGTCTGATGAGTGCTTCTGGGCATGCTCCGAGGACAACTAAAAAAAAATGGCTGATGGGCTGACTCCCTGTCTGCTGCCGTCTGATCACATAAAAGCGCTTTGAAGAGTGCTAGAAAGGGAGAATCTGATCATGACAAAATAACCTGGCTCAATTTGGGGTGGGGCAACAGCAGACCGAACTGCCCATCTGAACGCATCCATGGTTGACCTGTTCTGTACTTTTTCCAGATCTGCAATGAAGTTTTGAGGTAGCTGTTGTTTGAGGCAGAATATTGAATCAGAAAGGTGTTTTTTAATTGTAGTTCAGTAACGGTCGATAGTTCTCTTCTCCACCTCCATCCCATTCATTCCAACTTTGAGATTCTTCTAAAAAATACAGGAAACCATTGTCCTACATTTTGTTAAAATGCATAATCATACACTAGAACTCCTATGCTATTGCAATGAGGACACCAGCAGGTACCTTCACAGCAGGAAACCTTTACGAACTGTGTACTGAGGGGGGAAAACATAATACAATGTGTCATCCAGCTAACTGGCCTTTCAAAATATTTCTGGTCTCTTTGTGTAGGTAGTCCAAATTACTCCAGTGGTTAATTGCTGATGTTTTGCCTATACCATAATCCTGCCGTCCTCACCAGAATGAATCCACACAAACCTCTAGACTGCTCAGTTGCTCAGTAGCAAAAAAGAACAAATTCCAGAAAAAGATTATTCAGATTTATTTTTTTATTAAGCATTCCCTGAGACTGTGCCCTAGGAAATGAATCTTTATGCATTTTAATATTTTGGTCTTAAAGAGGCATAATTAAAACCCTCCTTCTGGAATACAAACAGGGTACGTTTTACCTCACTAAGCAGACATTACTGTTGCTTTGCAGATACTCTACTGCTTAAACTATCCTGGGCTTTCAAATCACACTATATATCTTTTCTCTCTGACTCAGTTTGCATGTGTGTGAGAGAAGAATGAGTGGGAAACAATAAAACCAGACAACAGGAAAAAACTCTTTCTTTTCTCCCCCTCCCCGTTGGTCAAGCAGAATTGTGTGAGGATGAGGTTCAGCAAGTGTATAAATCCCGTCCGGTCCCTATTCTATTCGATAAAGTGGCCTAACAGAGAGAAGTGATAACGGAGATAAACTTCTCACAGGGCACTTGATAAATTGACATCATTCGAGGCAATCTGAGGTAATACAATCTTGATGTCTGAACAGGGTAATTACTCGATAGGTGGCCAGCCCTTTTAAAACACTGAGTATCAATCACTAGGCACTAATTCAGGAGGACCTAACATCAGTTTGCTTAAAAAAAAAGTGGGACTAATTATGGAATATCATTTTCTCCCAGTGTTAAGCACTCAGAACAATAACACTCCATCTTGTCTCAAGGCGGCGGAAGTGGGGGCTTCAGAAAAGACGAGGGCTTCAACTTGTTGTCCCTGTTTTAATTTCCACCCTCTCGTCCTCTTTCCCAAACCTGAGTCATTATTGTAATTATTATTATGTATATTGGCAGGCAATGGGGAATGTGACGTGAAGGCAGGCCACGGCAGACCACCTCTGAATGTATCTTGCCTTGAAAATGCCACAGTGTCGCCATAAGTCAGCTGGGACTTGACCACACACAAACACACACAGGCTGAAACCAAAGGGCCTTTTTCCCCCAATGGAAGATAAGGTTGCCAGCTCTGGGTTGGGAAATACCTGGAGATTTTCAGTGTGGGGCTTGGAAAGGGTGGGGTTTGGGGAGGGACCTCAGCAGTGTACAATGCCATAGAGTCCATCTTCCAAAGTACCGATTTTCTCCAGGGAAATGATCTGGGGTGCCTGGAGATCAACTGTAATAGTGGGAGATCTCCATGTGCCTCCTGGAGGTTGGCAACACTAAGGGAACACAATTGTGCCAGTGGAATGGAACTTCCCCACATCTGCCCACCCAACTTTAGCCCCCTGGACTCATCAAAATGTTGCCCCCAGGGGACAATGGACCTTCAGGAACTGCATGGGAATGAGGCAGAGGTTTGCAGTGAGCAATATCGGACCCTTTCACTGATGGAAAAGGACCTCTGGATTCAACCTGTTTATCATCTAGTGGGAGCGGTGGCACAGTGGGTATATCCCACTGTCTTAACATCCGAACTGTGTCAGTTCGAGCCCCGCGCTGGTGTGAGCAGCCAGCCTGTTGTCCCCAGCTCATCGTCCACCCAGCGATTCGAAAGCCTCAGCGAGTAGATAAAATGGGAACCCCTCCTTAGAGAGGGTGGGCACGCCAATCTCCCTTGTGGGAGGGTGTTAGCTGACGGCCGGACGTCCTGGTCGAGGCTTGGAAGGCGAAACAGCTTCTCGGCTACGAAAGAATCCCTGCAATGGATGTTCCGGCCAGGCGGTGGCAGTGTGGCGATTGACATACAGGTCCTGAAGCCTGGCCAACAAGCAGCCGTGCGGAAAACGACGGAGCC
>NW_015171628.1:88792-92046 GCF_001447785.1 Gekko japonicus
CAGAACTCCTTAATATCACAGCAGGCTGTAACCCAGGTATCAGCATGAGTAGAGCACTCCTTTGCACTTTTCTTCAGTCATCTCTTGTGAGGGAAATGATACTCAACATAGCAAAAACCGAACACATGATGAGGAAAGGGAGCTGCAGCCTAGGACTGGCGTAGAGGTAGTTTCTTTAAATCAAACAAAGTCCTCGGGGCCAGATGCACTGCATCCAAGAGTACTAAAAGAGATCACGGATGTAATTTCTGAGCTCCATTAGTTTTGAAAATTCTTGGAGAACAGGCGAGGTGCTAGAAGACTGGAGGTGGGCAACTGTTGTCCCCATCTTCAAGAAGGGGGGTATGGATGATCTGGGTAACTACTAACCAGTGTTCCCTCTAAGCTGAGTTAGTGTGAGCCAGCTCACAGTTTTTTAGCCTCCGGCTCACACATTTTTGTTTTAGCTCAGGAAGGACGGCTCCAGAGCAAACTAATTTATGCAGTAGCCAAATCACTCTCTCACAACTTTAATGCCAGTAGCTCACAAAGTAGCATTTTTTGCTCACAAGACTCCACAGCTTAGAGGGAGCATTGCTACCAATCTGTCAGTTTGACATCTATATCTGGAAAAGTTTTAGAACAAATCATCAAACAGTTGGTCCTTGAAAGCTTAGAAAGGATGGCTGTGATTACTAGGAACCAGCATGGGGTTCTCAAGAACAAGTCATGTCAGACTAACCTTACCCCCCCTCTAATTTATGCAGCAGCCCAATTGCTCGCTCAAAAATTTAATGCCAGTGGCTCACAAAGCAGAATTTTTGCTCACAAGACTCCACAGCTTAGAGGGAGCCTTGGTCATAATGTCATGTCCAAACATTTCGAAAGGTTCATTAAGGAGATCTTGGCGGGGCGGTGAGTTTGTGAACCTATGGATGAAGGTGTGGGATAGTTGCAAGGATTATCAGCACAGCTATGTTTGTACCACCGGGCAATACATTATCCTGAAACACTCTCTGAAGACATCACCCACCTCAGGAGTCTGGCTTTATTCCCCATTTGCACATACCAGAAAGTCAAACATTAGATCAGTCATCAGCCTCGGTTCTTCTTTTGTAATTAGGCAGACTATTTTTTTTTAAGTGGCACTTTTTAAAAAAAGCATAAACTTTTTTTAAAAAATACCAAAACTTATCTGGGGACTGGAGGTAGAGCAAAGTGTCGGTGACTTTAGAGATGTGAGCTAGTGCTGCCAAGCTCCAGGGGGTAGCTGGAGGTCTCCTGGGATTACCGCCCAGAAGATCATTGGCTGCCCTCTCCCATTCCTGGAGCTCTTTCAAGAGCTGTTCTTTCAAGAACACCTCTGACAGAACTATGGCTTGCCCAAGGTCACCCAGCAGCTGCAAGTGGAGGAGTGGGGGAATCAAACCTGGTTCTCCCAGATTAGAGTCTGCGCACTTAACCACTACACCAAATTGGCTTAACCACTACACCGAACTTGCGTATGTATGTGGTGAAGAAAAAATGCCAATGAATGTATGGAAGAAACTGCTTCCCAGGTCACATTTTGATTTCCAAAATACAAAAGAGAACAACGGGAAGTGCAGAGGCAGCCATTAGGGGGTGCTGGCCCACGACCCACTTTCAGAGGCTCCACAACCCACTTTTGGGTCCCAACCTACAGGTTGGGAAACACCGGCTTACAGAACTGTCATCATTTTTTAAATGCTTGCCCCGGGGAGAGAAATATATATTGATTGTGGTGAGGGTACTTTGAGACTTGGCTCTTAAAGCGTTATGCCTCCTCTCACCCACAATGAGCAATCAAGGCACATCTGTATTCAGACACAGTTTCTCAGCATCTATCAAAGACCAGAATGAGCCTTTGGAAAACCGGATGATGTGTTGCTCATCTGCCAAGGAATCTGCCACAGAGTTACGCTAAGGAGAAAGAAAGAAAGAAAGAAAGAAAGAAAGAAAGAAAGAAAGAAAGAAAGAACTTACTCTCTTCATCAAGCAACAACTTGTGGATTCTGTTGGAGGCTCAATTTTTCATGTCCTGCTGACGTCATGAGATCATGCCGAATAGTGCTCGTCTCCTGTGATGGTCTTCATGCCAGCAATTTGATGGTGTTATTCATTCAGTTTATTCTTACAGCCTCACCTTCGATTTATGTACAGCTGCAATGGTGTTATTCATTCAGTTTATTCTTACAGCCTCACCTTCAATTTATGTACAGCTGCAATGATCACCTGTGGGGTTGATGCCAACATGACCACAAGAGAACCTGTTCCATTTCTGGATTCTGATGCATTTGGTTGGCCATCTTGCCACCCAGATTACTGTCAGTCTTTAAGCATGCAGGGGTTTGCATGAAAACATCCTAGGGGTCACAGTGGTGCATGACTGTTTAAGGTGATGGTGCACTTGGCGGGAAGGGCGGGGTATAAATCAAACAAATAAATAAATAAATAAATAAATTTGGCTGTGACTCAAAAAAGGAGATGGGGATATGTAGCTCATTCAGAGAATTGGTAGGTGATAGGGATGACACCTCCAGGAGGAAGAAGAAGAGATTGGATTTACACCCCGCCCTTCACTACCTGAAGGAGTCTCAGAGTGGTTTAGAATCCCCTCTCCCTTCCCCTCCCCACAACACACAACCTGTGTGGTAGGTGGGGCTGAGAGAGCTCTCTCCAGAACTGCCCTTGAGAGAACAGCTCTGGGAGAACTTGTGACTGACCCAAGAAACCAGATAATGAAATGATAGCGGGTTTTTTGTTTTGTTTTTAAATCTGCACAGGGTCACGGGGACTACATGGTCATTATATTATTTAAATCCCAGCATGCACCCCTATTGGTGCTGAATATTCATATAAACTCAGACATTTAGGACAAAAATCCTAGAGCATGCATTATCGAAGGGAAACAGAGGGCAAGGAAATGCTGATTGCCACTTTGGGGTCAGAAAGCATTTTTTCTCTAGGCCAGTTTGGCCAGGGATCCTAGAGGGTTTTTTTATTTTTGGTCATCTTCTGGGCATATAACAGTGGTCACTGTGGGTATGTGGGGGGGAGGTATTTGTGAATTCCCTGCATTGTTCAATGGGTTGGACTAGATGACCTCGGAGGTCCCTTCCAACTCTATGATTCTATGATTCTATGATTCTATGATTCTATGATTCTATGATTCTATGATTCTGTGACACTGAGTGACATTTGGGGGTATGTTCATATGGGGGGGTGGCTCATTAATTAAAAAGTTGGGCCCCTGC
>NW_015171628.1:94418-100566 GCF_001447785.1 Gekko japonicus
CTTACCCCCTCCATCCTTTGGTGGTGGCCATGGGAGACCCATCAACCCTACATGGTTTGGATGTAGAAGCTGGAACAAATTGGGCAACAGTGGGAGGGCTTCTAGTGTCCCGGCCCCACTGCTGGACCTCCTGATGGCACCTGGTATTTTTGGCCACTGTGTGACACAGAGTGTTGGACTGGATGGGCCACTGGCCTGATCCAACATTGGCTTCTCTTATGTTCTTATGTGTTCAGGTTACCTTTCCCCCTCTGAGGTTAACAAACAGGGTGGTGTGCTTGGCGTGGGTACTGATGACTTACTTATGCTCCAAGGGCCTCTCCTGACATTGCCAAATCTTGTAACAGGCTGCTTGTCTCTGAAACTGAGCCTTCCCTGAAGTGTAAGGAGCCCCCCCCCCAGCACTCCACTGAGTTTTAGAGAAGACCCTAAAGATTTATCGGAGGAACGCTTGTACTGTGATCAAAAGAACAGCATACCAGAGCCCAATTAAAGCACACAGCAATTAACTGGAAGCCTTCAGAAATAAAACTTCAAAAATAAATCACTGAAGGTTGGGGGGTGGGGGGAGATTAACACTCAGCCATGCAGCTGCTACAATCTACTGTGTTACCAAACCCTTTAGCAGCCAGAGTTTGTCAAGATGGCAAACCGATAGCTGTGATTTACAGCTTAGTGTTAATAAACACGTAAAGATTTATTTATTTTTTGTGTGTGTGCTGCCGCAGTAGGACTTTAGACAGAATTTATAAGCCTATGTTCTGCGGTGCTGAGTTTGAAAATCACAACACCATTAAAAGGATGGAGTAGGTTTCCCCTTTCCCGTGCAGAACGTAGCTTGGCTTCCTTGTGCGAGCTGTCTAGGAACTTCCCAACCCGGCGCTGGAAACCCTATGCCCCCATCCCCTGCCAGTAGCCAGGGGGGACCTACCAACCCTAGCTGGGGATCACGTGACCTGTGAGGGCAAAAGCCACGTGGGATGGGGCAGGCTGTATTTAGGGTGAGGGTGAATAAAAAGGCTGGGTGGGTCCAACCCAATCAATTCCATACAAAACGACCAAAAAAAAATATCTTTAGTTCAGAAACAGGTAAAGACAAATTAGATGTTACAGGTTGTGTGGCCATGGTCTTGGCACTGTAGAACCTGACATTTCACCAGTCACAGTGACTAGCATCCTCAGAGGTATACCAGCAGGGCTATTTTTGGGCAGGAACGCACAGGAACGGAGTTCCAGCTGGCTCCCAAATTGGCCACACCCAGCAGGAACTCATTAGCATAATAGGCCACACCCAACAGCAGGAACTCATTAGGTTTGGCTACATTAGGGGTGTGTGGCCTAACATGCAAAGGAGTTCCTGCTCCAAAAAAAGGCCCTGGGTTTTGACAACAAACAAGGTAAACAGAATAAGAAGCAAAAGGTGGGTGTGGCTGGGTGACCACACTTCTGGTAACATGGGGGTGTGACCTAATATGCTAACTAGCTGTGCTGTCATGGGTGTGGCCTACTATGCTAATGAGTTCCTGCTGTTGGGTGTGGCCTATTATGCTAATGAGTTCCTGCTGGGCTTTTTCTACAAAAAAAGCCCTGCCTCTGAGGATGCCAGTCACAGTTACTGGCGAAACGTCAGGTTCTACAATGTCAAGACCACGGCCACACATCCCGGAAAATCTACAGCGATGAATGAACTCCGGCCGTGAAAGCCTTCGACACCATAAAGACAAATTAGTATGTTGTTGCCAGCAAGCCTTCGTTTGGAATCCTATTTCTCTTCTCACCTACACCTAGGGATGTAAGCCTCGAGGTGGGATCTGGGGATCCCCAGAAATACAGGTCATTTCCAGACGACCGAGATCAGTTCCTCTGAAGAAAATAAATGCTTTGGGGGGTGGACTCTGTGTTGCTGATTGGATGTGCGATACTGTTTTTTATTTCAGTCTTCTCTAGTTTTGCAATCCACTTCTATCAAACTGTTGTATTACACTAGTCTTCATAGCATTGCTTTCTAATGGTGTAGCCCACCTTGGGTCTCAATGATAAAGGGGGACTGTGAAGTAAGGAAGTGAATAAATAAATAAGAATAAAGTTAATCTGTGGCTGAGAAGAGTCAAAAGCCACAAAACATGGGAAACGAAGTGGTAGGCGTACCCAGATATTGTTGACAAGGTTATGGAAAAGCTCAAAATCATTGATAGTAGCACTTTATGATGTCTTATGGTTTAAATATTCTTTATCATTAAAATGGTATTCCCAGTGCTTTAAATGGTATTCCCAGTAGTCATGTATGACTGTGAGAGTTGGACTATAAGGAAGGCCGAGCGCTGAAGAATAGATTCTTTTGAACTATGGTGCTGGAGAAGACTCTTGAGAGGCCCTTTGGACTGCAAGGAGATCAAATCAGTCAATCCTAAAAGAAATCAACCCTGACTGTTCCCTGGAAGGCCAGATAATGAAACTGAAGCTCCAATACTTTGGCAACCCAATGAGAAGGGAGCACTCACTGGAGAAGACCCTGATGCTGGGAAAGATTGAAGGTCAAAGAAGATGGGGATGGCAAAGGATGAGATGGTTAGACAGTGTCATAGATGCAATGGACATGAAATTGAGCCAACTTCAGAGAATGGCAGAAGAAAGGAAGGCCTGGCGTGATCTGGTCCATGGGGTCGCAAAGAGTCGGACTCGACTGTGCGACCGAACGACAACAAATGGTTTAAATGGTTTTAGAATTGTTTAATTGTTTTAACGGTTGCTGTTTAATCTATATCTTATGTGTACTGTAAATTCTATGTTGTTTTATGTAAGCCGCCCTGAGCCAGCCTCGGCCGGGAGGGCGGGGTAGAAATGTAAGAAATCAAATCAAAGCAGCAAGAACCTGGAAGTTGAAAGGAAGCAGGTAACACTTCATTGGCTAGACCAGCAGAGGTCGGATTCCTAGTATTCTACCAGGCTTGGACAATCTAGATCCTTCATATTACCTCTCAAATGCAGGGCCAGCATTACAAATCCCGACTGTTTTCTATGCTAGAGGAGGATTCGGAGTGGTGAGCAATGTTCCCTCTAAGCTGTGGAGTCTTGTGAGCAAAAATTCTACTTTGTGAGCTACGGGCTTAAAATTGTGAGTGAGTGATTTGGGGACTGCATAAATCAGTTTGCTCGGGAGCCCTCCTTCTTGAGCTGAGACAAATATGTGTGAGCTGGAGGCTAAAAACTGTGAGCTAGCTCATACTAACTCAGCTTAGAGGGAACACTGGTGGTGAGCGTATCCCAGGCAGCCATCAATGCAGATTCTAGGCCATGACAATCTTCCTTCAACTTCCTGTACTTCACAACAAAGACCCGGTTCTCATTGAGATGATAAAGCAATGACAGGGCAGCCAGGCAACTGGCAGGAGAGTTGTGGGTGAGAATATCGAGGACTGAAATGCCCATTGTGGTGACACATCACTTCCTGTAAAAAAAGGAAAGTGACATGAGTATCTCTAGGAATTACCAGGAACTGTATGGTAAAATTAGGGGAATGGAAATGGCATAGGTACCTCTAGGAATTGCTGGGAACAGGCCGGGCACCAAACAAAATGGCATAGAGATATTGGTCAGGTGCTTACCTCT
Source organism: Gekko japonicus (assembly GCF_001447785.1). Classification (NCBI taxonomy): domain Eukaryota; kingdom Metazoa; phylum Chordata; class Lepidosauria; order Squamata; family Gekkonidae; genus Gekko; species Gekko japonicus. The sequence goes on from NW_015171628.1 coordinate 98,028, forward strand.
GAACAGTGGACTGTGATCTATTCCTCTCCTCTTTGTCGCTCTCGTTCCACCAATATTCAAATGTTAACTTATAAACTTCTACTTCAATGGTACTTGACTCCGCATCAGCTGCATGGCATCAACCCCACGATTTCTGCCAGGTGTTGGAAAAATTGTGGGGGGCGTGGCACCTATATTCATTGCTGGTGGGAGTGTCCCAAGGCTCAGATCTTCTGGAGAGAAGTCAATGCCCAAATATTTCTAATTACAGGTTGCGCCCTCCAACTGCAACCCTCCTTGTTCCTCCTGAACCATTGGAGTCATTCTGCCCCTAATGGGCTTATGAAAGAGCTAATAGGATTATGTCTTGCGGCTGCTAGGAAAGTTATTGCATTTCACTGGAAATCCAAGAAGACTTTATAAGTGAGTGATTGGTATCTGAAATTGTGGGACTTCTTTCTACAAGACAAAGTTTCCACTAGTATCCTTCGATCTGAAAATCAACCCGTTCCTGACAATCTCCAAGAAAAATGGATGCCCCTCTTAGAAGCGTCAGCAGCAGATAAAATTGACACCTCCCTGTTTGCTCTACATAAACATCAGGATCTACTTTCTTATTTTTAACTGTTTTTTAAAATTTAATTAAAAAAAAAAAGAATTGCTGGAAACCATAGAGTTTTTTTGGCAATTCCTTGTGCTATCTTATATCACTTTACAATTTTTACCAGAAGTGTGTGGTGTGGCAAACAACTCTGCAGTTGTGTGTGTGTGTGTGTTTTTAAAAATATTTTTTTATCCAGCAGCCACTTAGAGTAGTGCTGGGCAGTGGGAACAGGAGGCAGATTATCCCCTGCCTCTACCTGGGGGAATAGGACCCCTAGCCTGTACCACTTCTGACTTTAAGTAGAGGCTCTTGTGACTGCATAGCAAAACAAAGAATATATCCCTCCACGTGCATGTGTCATGCTTATGCTTTAAATGTAGCCAGTTTGAAATGATGCCTAACCTGCACAGGATGATTCTGGCACATACGTAATCCAAGCAAGCCAGCAAACTGAGAACAAGAGTTGAGAGAAGCGATCTGACCAGCTAAGTGCCTTCAGTTGTTAAACGGGTCTTTGTGTCAGACCCCTGGCCGAGTTACTCTCAACAACATTCTCTTTATCAAAAGATTTGTTTATTGAGAAAAATAAGCTAGTTCCAAGTTAAAGCATCCTGTGTTAGAACTAACGATTTTGCTTAGCTCCCAGTTAATATAGGTAATTTGAAAGGACCCCTACCCCCGCATGGGGATGCAGCATCCCACTATCTATAAAGAAATCAGGCTTCAAAGAGTCTTCTGGCATCCCCCTCCCCATGGGGTAGGGGAGATTTCATCCATGGGAAAGTTACTGCTAAGAGCAAACGGTTCACACATACATCTATCACTCCCCTCCCCATAGGAATTACCTTTCCCCCTTTGTTATGATAAACAGAGCTGGGTACGAGGTTTGACACTTTGGCCCCAGTCACATGGGCCAGATAACATGGGGGCGTGGCTTTTCACGCCTGCGCAATTTAACGCACCAGAATGCGATCAGACGCAGCGATAAATCGGGGTTTTGTTTGTCGGTGCGTGTTTCTGGCACGCATCAACACGACGAGAGGAATGCGCTTGAGTGATCACACATAAGTATTCCGTTGATGGCCCATAGCAAACCGTTTGCTAGTAGGCTTTCCTGGGTATTTTTTAACTCTGGATCTTCAGGCAGATGCTATGGGTCGGAGATGGGTATGCTAAGCTTGCCAGATGTGTCCTCTCCCGTGGCAAATCCTCCGTGTGACTGGGGCATTTGTTGTGCAAACATGCAGGTACAAGATTACTCAAAAGGCTGCTTGTTTTATACTACAAACTGAGCAGGGGCCATGGCTCAATGGTTAGAGCAGGGGTGTCGAACTCATTTGTTATGAGGGCCAGATCTGACATAAATGAGAACTTGTTGGGCCGGGCCATGTCTGTCATTAAATGTAATGCCAAGTAGCGGAGAGATAAACTTTATAAAAGACACAAACATTTTGTTTTTACTTAAAATAAAAACATGCTTAAAACATTAGCTCTGTAAGCTGCAAACCTACTTTTGATTTATTGACATTCACCACAAGTTGAAGCATCAACTTGGAGGGCATGTAGAGCAGCATCCGGGGGAGGTCCCCTGTGACTTTGATGTCTCCAGCTTGCACAGAATTCCTTCTCTACACTCCTGAACCTCAGTCATTTTGACAGGCACAGGTTCAGGTGGTCATTTCCCCAGAAAGCACTTTCCTGGAGTCACCTTCTTGGTGGAGCTCTAACTCAGACCCCATAATTCCAATCCTAATCAAACTTGGCGGGAATGTAGAGGAGCGTCAGTGGGAGGTCTCTTGCACATTTTGTGTCTCTAGCACACTGGGGAAGCATTCTGCTGTGTCACAAACTAAACCAGATCATGAAGCAGCTAAAAGTTCATGATGGTCTGTGGTTAGCAAAAGGGCACGCCATGAACCACCAACTGAACCACATTTTTTTCTGGTTCATGCCCAT
>NW_015171629.1:0-1353 GCF_001447785.1 Gekko japonicus
CTCTGTACAGTGACTGTGTTGGATCAAGGCACACGTGTTCTTCTGCACTGGATGGCTGCTCCAGTTCAGCTTCTGAAATGTGCCGTGTTTCCCCCTCCTTTATTCAAAGTATTGTTTCCTGGCCATTGCTCTCCCTGCCCCCAAGTGTTTCCTGTGTTTTTTCAGACGGCTACAAAACTCAAAGAAAACAAATGGGAAAGAAATGATCGGCAAACAATACTGTGTGTAAGCGGGAACAACCAATGCAATTAAGAAGCCAAGCTGGAGTAAAAATTGGGTGTGGAGAAGCCTAGTGTACATAAAGAGAAAATGCACTAACAGACAGAAGGAACTGAATGCTGCAGTAAACGATGCATACGCAGTGCTTTGTATAAACGTTGACAAGTAAAGCCATGGTGAATTATAAAGGCATTGGCTCCCCTTTGGAAATGATCAGGTAATTTGCAATTCTGTAATCTAGAGAGAAACTCAAATGAATTTCAGAACATTCTCATTGACAAAAAGAGATCTTTCTCTTATCTAAAAAGGGCCTGGGGAGTGGAGAGCTTGCAGCATTCATGGCAGGGGGAGAATAATCAGACCTGAGAAGCTAACATCTGTTAGTCCATTTTGTGGAACTGAAGAATATTAACCAGGCTGACTCGCTTGGCCAATATGAAAAGTAGCTAGAGATTTTTTTAAAAAAAATGGTTGACCACAGCAACTTGAAATATACTGTTAAATATTTTTGGAATTCATAGCGGAAACAGAAGACTTATTGCAAGTATATTTTGGCAATGCCTTATGACAGAGACTGCTGACTGGTGGCTTTGACTCAGAAAGGACTGAAGCTAAGCATGCACTAAGTCCCGGAATGAATTTAGAAGTTAATTGTGTGGCTAAGTGGTCTTTACCCAAGTGGAGTCACTAAAAACTGAAGCTCAAAACTTCTTGTTGCCAAGAAGCTTATGGACTATTAGCACAAATACTGTTGCACTGGGCATGAAGAAACAGGGAAATGGTTGGATTAAAAAAAATACACAACAGCTGGAGCTTTTCCAATGAGATTTCTTAATATTAGAAGGATGAACACCAACTCTGTGTAATCAGCACCACAATAGACAAGGCTGTGGCCAAATCTACTGAAAAAAATCAGCACCCCTTACCACAGCTTAGGCTGTGAGTTAACTGAAAACAGAGACAGACTCTATTACGTTGCCAGAAACAAAAAAGAAAATCCCAGTAGGCTAGAATGGAAGGAAGTTTTGCTACTGGTTTCAGGGGAAAGTGCATTGCTCCAGCTATTGCCCCACAGGTCCAATTTATACTTAATGGGAACGGCATGAGAACCACTTTCCCTCTGGTTTCCTCCCA
>NW_015171629.1:1862-15228 GCF_001447785.1 Gekko japonicus
TAATAATAAAAGAAAGGCCATAGCCACAAGGAGCCATGTGAAGCTAAGTATCCTCAGAGTTACTCCCAGACCTCTCCCACAGTGTCATGCTTTAATTAAAAACAGAATGAAAACAGTGAGGGCAGGATGCAGAGTCAAGTACTTTTGAGCCCCATTTTTTTCAATCGGGACTTAAAGACATGCTTTTTTTTTTTTATTGCCTCACCAACTTCGACAGAGATAAGTGTTCCGTTTCGTCTGGATAGTACCCACTATCTATAGCCATTTTCCCTCAAAGAGCTCCAAGGAAAGCCCCTCATTTTGTGCAATGGGGGAAAAAAAAGCAGTTTCCCTCCATTAAATACATCAGGTGCTTTTCCTCTGTCGCTTTCCACTGGCTCTTTTTTTCCTGGACGGTTCAGTTTAGTCTGAAGTCTTGCGCTTTCGAGAGTGCCGGCTGAGTACTGACAGGGTGGTGGAGGGAGCACCCTTGCAAGTCTGTGCCAAAGAGGGATAGAAAGGCATGCCGATGAGCTGATAGCTCCCCAGAGCATCAAGCGACCCCTCTTTCAAAATGCCCTATTAATGACAGCTGCCTTTGCTCAGTCACTATGATGGAAAGATAGGAGGCGATTCAAGGTTTTGCTGCGAGACACCCTCATTGTTCACCATATATGGTGCTTTCTGGCTATGCCAGCTGTTTAGACTGGAAATATTTGCACATCTGTGTGCAGCCTGCCTTATAAATCAAGTCAGCCAAAGAAGAAATCTGCCAGCGAAAAGCAGCCACAGTGAAACATACAAATGAAGGGACCGGCCTTAACCCGCAATCAGAAGCAGATCCTGTTATTTCCAGATGCAATTCTTTTAAAACTTAAAAAAATATATATATTCAGATTTACAGTTTGCTGTTGAACTGTAGTTTACAATATTTATTATTTATTTATTAATTATATTTATACCCCGCCCTCCCAGCCATGGCCAGCTCAGGGCGGTTTAAAAAGGTAAAGGTTCCCTTGCTCGAAAGCTAGTCGAGTCCGACTCTAGGGTTGCGGTGCTCATCTCCGTTTCCAAGCCGAAGAGCCAGCGCTGTCCGAAGATGTTTCTGTGGTCATGTGGCCGGCATGACTAAACACCAAGGCGCATGGAACGCTGTTACCTTCCCACCGAAGTGGTCCCTATTTATCCACTTGCAATTTCTTGCTTTCGAACTGCTAGGTTGGCAGGAGCTGGAACTAGAGCTTACTCTGTCATGCGGCAACCCGGGTCTTGAACTGCTGAACTACTGACTTTCCACAGCCTGCAGTTCAGCATCTTAACCACTTGAGCCACCGCAGCTCCTCAGGGCGGTTTACAAGAACATAAAAACTACACTGCAGATACCAAGCATGTGACAAAAGACCTGTGCACATAACACACTTTACTAGCACTAGCCGTATGTCTTACCTTTACATGGTTAAGATCCCAGATATTTAAGCACAACCATAGTTTAGCTTACTGAGCTAAGCCCTGACTTAAGACAAAATGTACAGAGGCTCCAGCACATGTGGAGATGAAAGAAATGGGAAGCCTGCCTTAATCTTGACTTGCTTGGTTCACATGCATGCTTAACCATGCCAAAAAAGGGGGGGGAGGGGATCATAGTTTCATGCCCTGGTTAGTGGCCAGCCCTTAACTATTCTTAACCAGGATTAAGGAAAACAAACACAGTGTATTCCACAGAAAAATCTACCCCTACTGTAGAAGCAGGAGCAAGATGGGTAGAAAGTTGAAATGTACAAGAATGAAATACACCCATTACGTCCCCTCTCAGCTTATTGCTGTCACTACTCACTACCCCACCCTGCCCCCTGCCCCTTGTTGTTGTCGCCTTCTCCTGTCTCTCAGCACCTGTCTCTCAGCACAAAGGGAAGTGGGAAAAATGGAGCTTAGCTCTGCCCATCTTCCCGGATTGGCTGCGGACCGAGTGTCCACATGGACACTTACCTATTGTGTGAAAGGGAAGGAAGGAAGGAAGGAAGGAAGGAAGGAAGGAAGGAAGGAAGGAAGGAAGGAAGGAAGGAAGGAAGGAATCAATCACAGTAGTTGGAGAGCATGAGCTCTGTGCAGAAGACATCATGGTTACACGTTACATATCTTCACATGGGCAAAGATGATATTAAGAGTGAAACTCTTACATAGAGAGCGCTGACATACTGTGTATTAGGAAGGAGCGAAAGTTCACTTCTCATGTTAATATTCATTTATGTTTTTTGTGAACAGTGTCAGTTGTTTGCTTTCTGCTGTGGTTTTTGTAGTCTGGTTCATATTGTATAAGCATGCTGCGTGGTTTGTCTAGAAAATGTATAAGGTATTTATATTTAGATAAACAATATTTTAATTGACTTGTAAAATATATAATGGCAATTTATTGATACAAAATATGGAAAACAGTTATACATTTGAGGGGGGAAATTCAGTGTGAGGAAATAGCATACACACACGTGTGTGTGTGTGTGTGTGTGTGTGTGTGTGTGTGTGTGTGTGTGAGACCCTCCAGGGTTTTTAAGGCCAGAGATGAGCAGAGGTGGTCTGCCATTGCCTGACTCTGTGTAGCAACCCTGGACTTCCTTGATCGTTTCTTGCTTAGCTGACCCTGCTTAGCTTCCGAGATCTGCTGAGATCCGGCTAGGCTGGGCTATCCAGGTCAGGGCAAATGCAAAACATTCAATACAAATACAATACATTTTACATGGCAAAATATTTCATATTTCCAAGCTGGAGTAAGTAATATGGGTTTGGTTTTTTTTAGAAAGATATCACAGATTTCAGAAATTCGCTTTGTACAAGGGGAAACAAAATTGACTCTGGGACTTGAGCACTGACCGGAGGAGGGGTGAGTATTCTCAATAATCCTTCCTAGGTATGTAGTGAGATTCAGTTAGTAGAAAATGTGATTTCCTGAGGAAACCTAAGCCCCGCCTCCCATACGTCATTTGTCATTTCTGAGGCAACCTAAGCCACCCTCCCATAACCATCTCAGAAACATACTGAATGGCACTAAAACCCTCAGGAGAATCTTGGTGAAAATTTATTAAAACAGCAGCTTCTTGAAATATGAGCTCTACCTCCAATTTTTTTTGGGGGGAAAACCCCATCCCACATTGAAAATGGAAACTTCCATAACATTCAACAAAAGCCCAATTTTTCCAGGAGGCTGCCTGTACTTAATATTAAGCCTTATATCTGAAAATAAATGGTGAGGGAAACATCAGTCCCATAATTTCTATGTCACATAGCTTGTTAAACAAACAGGATAGGGGATTTTTGTAATGACAGATGTACGGCCTCAAGCAAAAATGAAAAAAAAAATGAAAAAGCAAAAACTGGGACTTTTGAAAGCAGTACCACCATATCACCCACACTGATGAAATGACTCAGTTCCTCCAAGGTGCCGGGGTTTGGCATTACATGAAGGAGCATAATACAGATAGCAGAGTTGAGAAATAGAATCAGAATGAAATATTGTAATCTTATTAAAATGCATCAGTCTCATTTCCAAAGATATCAGTACAGTACCCCATTAAAGAATGCCTTTATTGTCAAAAAGTATATTGGAAGCATTTTCCACGGGTATAGGGGTATACAGTCAGCCAACCTCCAAGTGGGGCCTGGAGATCTGTTATTACGACTGCTCTCCAGGCTACAAAGACCAGTTCCTTGGAAGTTGGACTATATGGCATTGTATCTTGCTGAGGTTCCTCCCCTCCTGAAACCCTGCCCTCTCAAGGCTTAAACCCCTCAAATCTCCATGTATTTCCCAATCTGGAGCTGGCAATGCTAGTTATTAAAAAGACCATGAAGAAGAGTTGGTTGTTATACCCTGTTTTTCTCTACCCTGAGGAGTCTCAAAACTTCATGTGGGGGAGTGGGGATTCAAATTTGGTTCTCCAGATTAGAAGCCACAGTTCTTAACCACTGTACCACACTTTTCCAGAATGTTTTGTGAGTAGCACTGTCCATCGTGGTCTCTAGAACCAATACTGGTTGTGTGATTTATAACACTTGTGTAATGATTCCAATTTGATTTTTTTGATAGTTTTGGAATAAACATTGGTATGATCATATTTCATTCCAATTTTATAGCCCCAACCCTGTTATCAATATTATTCTTTCTTGTAAGTGATGGGATATTCCTCCCATTTTGAACAGGAAAAAACCCCATCAACATGGTTGATATCTGATAGTTTATGTTTTATGTTGCAATCCTATGCAGCATTACCACCGTCTAAGTCAATGAGCTTAGACTGGAGTGACACTGTTAATAATAGAACAGAACATAAAAATAACAGTGCTATCCTAGGCAGAGTTACATCCTTCTAAACCCATTGACTTTACTGGACTTAGAAGGGTGCAAGTCTGCTTAGAAGGCATGGTAAATTGCTAATTTTCTGCCATGTAAGCTTTCCAAAAGCCCACAAGATTTATCTCGCACATCTGGATTTCTTTTTTTAAAAATAGGAGAATGTTAAGATTTTTGCAAGAAAATTGAAATGAAAGGAATATTTCCCTCCAGTATAATTTCAGCTTTATGTCTGGCAAATACAAAAAAAATACTAAGGATGGGCCACAAACACATTATTATTGCCAGAATGACAATGTCACAGTTGAGTTGTTTCTGCCCAAATAATGCACTCATTATATCCTATTACATGAAAACATCAGTAAAAGAGAAGTTACTGCTTTTGAGTCAGAGAAAAAGCTTCTTTCACATAAAGGCTCTTTTCAATTAATTCAACTTTCTGCCATCCTGGACAACTATTTTCAAACAGCATTTATGTCCTTCTGCCCCCAGAGCATAATAAATAAAACATGCTGGACAACTATTTTCAAACAGCATTTATGCACCGACTGAAAGACAACGATGAAGGGTCAGTTAATCTTCATCATCAATATATCTATTTTGCAGCATGGTCACATCTGTGGACACTTCAGTATACTTTTTAGTATACTTTTTGGCTCCTGTTTGCTCTTTTGGCATGCACTCGTCGTTGAGCCCAGCGGAAGCATAGGCCTACCTAATATTTCAGAAGACTGAGGCAGGCATTTATTTGAAAGCAAAGACCATTTGGTCTTCTGTCACTTAGTCCTGAGACTGAGGTCAAACATGTTATAGCAAGTCACATGGAAAAGGTCACAGACTGAAGGAGTCCTAGCATCCGTATAACAGAGACTCAGGTATCTCTGCAACCCTGATCCTAGCTATAATATTTATTAGCACAACTCCATAACCAGTAAATCCTGCCCCCAGGTAGCAGTTCAGGAATTTCAAGCAGAAAACCATCAGTTCAAGATTTTTGCCAGGATCCTCTCTGACATTAATAGTGACCTTAGCTGCCCCTGTAATCCATGCAAAATTGAGTAGCTGTGCATCACCGTCCCGCCGCTTCCCCCACACTGTGAGCTCACCCGTCAAACACACTGCCACTCGTTAACACAAGCCAGATGTCGAACAGGACTCTGTTTCCTGATTAGGTCTGCACCCTCCTCTAGAACAGCATACTTTTGCCCGTGTTCCTGAAATCCAGCTGAAACACACAGGCAAGTCCAATGATATGGCTGAACTGATAAGTCTATGGCGATGACAGCCTGCAGCTAAAAGAAAGCACCCTGTGAAAATGGATGGGAGAGGAAAATGCAGCAGGGAAAGACATAACGGACATCACAAGAGTAGCATTACGTCACTGCACTGGATTAGTTTTAAAATCAAATCAGCATGTAAAAAGATGGAGACTTTTGCGCATCCGGGCTGCTCTCTTCCTGTACACATGGAAAGATTGACATGTCCAAAAATGGCCATTATGATTGTTTATTTACATACCAACAGTGTTCCCTTTAAGCTGTTAGTGTGAGCTAGCTCACAGTTTTTTAGCCTCCGGCTCACAGATTTTTGTCTCAGCTCAGAAAGGAGGGCTCCAGAGCAAACTAATCTATGCAGGAGCCAAATCACTCGCTCACAACATTCATGCCAGTAGCTCACAAAGCACAATTTTTGCTCACAAGACTCCACAGCTTAGAGGGAACATTGCATACCAATATCAGCACTTTACAGTGTGTGTCTCCGGCTCTAAGTAGTTAAGTACAAATAACTTGCAGGATTAGTGGCTCAGATCACCTGGAAGTTCATTGACCCAAGGCACATGGAATCACTCCATACCTGGCTCTCCAAAGACTGTTCAAGAACTCTGGTCAGGTTCAGATCCCAGGTGGAGGGCTACCAAGAGCTTTCTCAGACCTCACTCCACCGACCACACAAGTCAAATATCATGAGTTGCTGTTAGCACAGGATGATAGTTGTTTGGGTCTATGTGCACCCACCTTTTCCTTAAACTACACCCCCCCACACACACACACACGAAAGTTGAAGGCAACAGAAAGAGAGGAAGCCCCAAGATGAGATGGATTGACTCAATAAAGAAAGCCAAGGACTTCTGTTTCTAAGATGAGAGCAAGGCTGTTAATGACAGGACGTTATGGAGATCAAATCAGAAGCAACTTGATGGCATGTAAGACACACACCTTCCTCTGCAAAGCTCAAAGCAACGTGAACAGGATTTTATTTTATCCCCACAACTAAGGATACTGCAACCTCTGTGATGAACGTCCTGTTTTTGACAGTTTTGGTGACTCATGAGCTGAGCCTGAGATCTCCTTGTCTTGCTACCTTCTGACCTGAGCAGCTTTACAGCGCCACAATAGCTGCGGTGATGGAGTTTCATTTCCTTCTACCTGCAAGCAGCTTTTACATCTACGCAGCAGGGGGAATCGAGTCTCCCTCAGGGCCGTGACGATCAAGTAAGGTAATTAAATGATGCACGTGGTGGTGGACTATGACCCCCCCCCATAGGGCTGAATCATGATAACACAGATGTAAAGAAATGCCAAATGGTATGACTTAAAAAAAATACAGTGTTCATTTGTTTACAGATTGGTTTGCCCCAGGGGTCATTTCGTAGAAAAAGAGCTAGGGGGACTCATTAGCATAACTCATTAGCATATGCCACACCCCCTGACATCACCAGAAGTGTGTCCTCCCCACAGCCGGCGGCGACCTCCAGCGGGCACCAGCAGGGAGCTCCAGGCCCCGCCCTCCCGCACCTCACCCAGGGGGATGGCGTCCCCCCCCCCAAATGACCCCTGGTTTGCCCACTCTTTATTTAAATGATTTGCTGACAAATGGTGTACAGCAATGTCAGGTCTGTGTCTGTGTGTGAAGGTGGGAACTACCACTGGGCTGTTAAAAAGGGGGCATGTGGAAATCCTGCCTATTGCACTGTACAGTACTGTTTGAATATGTGGCAAGTAACCCATCAAATGGTCTCTCCTTGATCACAAACAGCCAATCTGCTTGATGAAAAATCAGCTCACTCTAAGTGACCAGTGAGGAAAACATGAGGCAAACGAGTAGGTGTCCCACCATCCTTATTCACAATAACTCTTTGAGGCAGAGTAGGCTGTGAGACAGGGACAGCCCCAAGGTAATATTTCTTCCTTCCCTTTCAATTAAATGCATAATTGGCCATTAAATGCATAATTGCCCTGATCTTGATGGCTCAAGGTAACCCTGTCTCTCAGATCTTAGAAGCTGTTGGGCCTGTTTAATACTAGGATGGGAGACCACCAAGGAAGTCCAAGATTGCCGCACTGAGGCAGGTTATGGCAAACCACCTCTGCACATCTCTTGCCTTGAAAACTGTTGTAACTCAAGATCAGGCAGCTCTTTCCTTAATCAGTGATTTCAGTTTATTTGAACAGAAGACATAACAACACAGAACACAGAGAACAACCCCAATTTATATACAGTTTGGAACTGGCTAAACCACACCCCTAGAACAATAAGGTCCAATCATAAGTGAGTGCTTAGGACCAATAGGGTTTGTTCCTTGTGACAGTCATAGTTTTCCCTGATTGGCCCATTGCACAACGGCAGCCAATCAGGCTGTTCGTTTTAGGATACTGAGAGTCTATGGAGCTTGTGACTGAAGCTCAGGCTCATTCACCAATTCAGGCTATAACACAATACATAACAAAAGCCATACAGTGTCGGCTGTGACTTGACAGCACTTTCCACCACCACCAAATTTATAATTGTATACCAGTGGCACCTTGCCCAGTTCTCTATGATCCCAGTACATTCAGCTTCCCCATCCTTTGTTCCCCTATTGCCCCTCTTGTCAGCCCTGGCCAAATACCAATTCAAAGGAAGTAAAATGTAAGGTAGCCACATGCAAGTGGGCAACAGTCATGTATCTGAACTGGATCCAGACCAATGGAGATGAAGCCATACTGGATTTGAGGACAATACCGTTGTCTTCCCACTCTGTAGGCTAGAGAGGCTTACCACAAGGGGCAGCAGAGGACAGATAGGAAGCTCATGGTTCAAGTGCTGGCTGATCTGAAAAGCAAGGAGCAAGGAAGACATCCTAATGAATGTACAATTAAAATCTTCGGAGTGATGGAGGCAGAACAAAAGGAAACAAATATGCTCAAGTAGTATCAGCCAAAAGCTTCCTGGGAGAGTGAGGATCTGAAGATCAATTTCAGGAAAGGGAGCGAGCTGGAACTACGTACTATTTCTGCACAGAGAGTGCAATGCTGAACTGAGTTACACCCTTCTAAAACCAATTGACTTAGAAGAGTGTAACTAAGATGCTTGCCTGTATGGAGAGGACTGCATGATAGAGAGGTTTGTAGTTTTGCAACAAGCAAAGCAACCCTTTTTTGGTATTATTAGAATAGCTGTAGTAGCATAGCGGCACTTAGAGCGTATCTACACAATGCAGATTTAAACTGGTTCAAATATTCACCCTCTCTTCCCGAGAAGGAAACCTGGAAATTGTAGTTTGGAGTGGGGGAGACAACAGGCAGCTCTGAGAATTCCTAGCACCTCACACTACACTCCAGCAGTTCACAGTAGAAGGTCTCACTGCATTATGCATTAATGCTCAAGCACATGTATTTGTATAACATGCTTGTAACCCCAGCATGGAATATTACCAGAACCTTCCCCACTCCCCCATTATCACCAACTGCCTGCTGTATGCTGTATTCAATTATTTTTTCTACAGCCTGCCCTACTTAGGCTGCGGTCACACAGAGCATTAGCCATGCTACAGAGACAGAAGATAGGCGGATTTTCCGGGCGCGATCACACCGCAACATCTGGGAAGCGTAGAGCTCCCGTGGCTAACCTGAGGCTTCCCGCCGAAGATGCGGCGTAAAAAACTAATACCTCCGAGGTACTAGTTTCCGGAAACCGCGGGGCAAGGGCGGGCGTCTGATCACGTTTCCAGTGGTAGTTCGTGGCATCCGGTGCCCGCCCATGTCCCGTCGCAAAAAGGTTCCCCCCCAAGTCTCCATGAGATGCGCACATGCACCCAATGGCGCATGTGCACACTTCGGTTTTAAAAAAACAACCCCGTTTGCCACGGCAGCAGTGCCCAGCCATTGCTGCTGTGATCGTGCTGCGCCACTTCTTTGTTATGCCGCAGGATTGTCGTGTGATCGGCACCTCCCCCCGAACCACGGGATGTCGGTGGGACGTGTGATCTGGTGGCCGCGCGTTAGTTTGCTCAGGGGCAAACAGCCAGCCCCCCCCCCCCGCATTTTCTGGCCCATATGACCGGGACCTTAGTAGTGTTTATTCCGGGCGAGAGGGGGTTAAAATGTATTAGAAAAACATTGTCAAACTATTTAAAATACTTCTTCTGAGAGTTTCCCATCCACAGACCAGTTTCAATAATCCTAGCACTACCATATATATTTACATCTTGAGTTCTATTGCAGAAGTGATATATTACACCGGCACTTACACTGTGCCTTAGTGTCCATGTGTTTTTCTTTTGTATGACAAGAAACATCCACCACCACACCACTCAGCTACTAAATTTCTAGAGATCCTGGGGAGGGAACTAAAGCCTGAAATACAATAATATTTCACAACAACAAACATTTCCAAAAGGCATCTCCCCAAAGATAACAAAAACAAGGACAGAACAAAGTTTGAGTCAAGTGGCACCTTTGAGACCAACAAAGTTTTATTCAATGTGTAAGCTTCTGTGTGCAGAACACTCTTCTTTAGACAAGACAACAAATAAGAACAATAATTTTAAAAGGGCAGAGAGCATAAAAAAGGGTCTGACATACATAGCAGAAGTCAGAATGAATGCTTCACCAACATGGCAACTCCCAGGATTATTTCAAGGGAGCCACTGCAGTGAATAGTAGCACAAATTTGACACAAGATTTGTAGGTATCAGTACAGAGTCAGACGTCCCTGGCTTACTTCAGGCTAGGAACTCACTGATGCTGTGCTTATCAGAGTCTTTACAAATTAGAGGAGTTTCTACAGATTTATGCCGCTCATTAGGCAGAGCTCAGTACTTCAGATACCACTTCCTTTGAAATTCTCTTGATCCATTTTCCACTTTTGACATTAGCAACTGTTGGACTTTCAAGTCTGCGGATGCTGTCATGATGCTGGCAGGTCGTGGTGAAGTGCTGAGTCTGTATAAGTGGCACAGAACTGGAATCTGACATCCTTCTTTGAAGCAGAGGTGTCATGGCAGAAATGGGCCAACTGTGTATGAATGAATATTACTTGCTGTTCAAATGATAACAATTTTTAAAAAATCTCCCAAAAATACAGGTATAAAATGGCAAATTTTATTTAAACTTGATGAATTTATGTATAAAAGTAAAGGTTCCCTTGCTTGAAAGCCAGTCGAATCAGACTCTAGGGTTGCGGTGCTCATCTCTGTTTCAAAGCCGAAGAGCCAGCGCTGTCCGAAGACGTTTCCGTGGTCATGTGGCCGGCATGACTAACCACCAAGGCGCACGGAACGCTGTTACCTTCCCACCGAAGTGGTACCTATTTATCTACTTGCAATTTCTTGCTTTCGAACTGCTAGGTTGGCAGGAGCTGGAACTAGAGACGGGAGCTCACTCCGTCATGTGGCACACTCGGGTCTCGAACTGCTGAACTACCGACCTTCCATAGCCTGCAGCTCAGTGTCTTAACCATTTGAGCCACCGCAGCTCCAATTTATGTACAGGGAACAGTAAAACTGTGCAACAATTGCATATAATGCCTTTAGTACAAATCATTTTCTACCATTCCACCTTTCCTTTTCATCATTCTCACATCTTCTTCTAACCAAGGGATGCACTTAGTCAACAGGCTTTGAGGAGATCAGGGAACATCAGAGAGTCCTGGTAACTCTGCCACACCACTATACCCTGTTTGTGGTCCCTCCAGGGAAATAGGCTGGCCACTAAGTGAAACAGGACAAGATGGAACATTGGTCTGATCCAGCAGGGTTCTTCTTATTTTGTTATATGCAACTGAAATACAAGTGAATAAGGCTCTTTTAAAATTTTGAATTACCCTAATTAGAAATAAAATTTAAAAAATAACAAAATATAACAACAATGGTGACAGGTCTACAAATAAGTCTCTATAAAAAGTTTCCAAATATCTAAAAATATGTCCATGTGCAATTGTTGTCAATATGCCACCCATTCAAATGTTGATAAAGTTGTAAGGTCCTCAAGTTAATATGGTTGTTCACTTGCAGATGATAGTGATCTGACTATCATAAATGTTCCCTCAGTATACCCAGCTGAAACTAGGAGTGCTTCTGAAATTGTCCTCATCTAAATGTCTCAGGAGCTTGTAGAATTCTGAATTACTGGGTCTGATTTCTGAAGTGGAGCTGATGAACTAGGGATATAGCATTGCTTTATGTTTTATTTGTGAATATTATACAGACTATGCACAAGTTACTGCAGCTTTCAGTTCTTTCATGTCTTTCCCAATACGCCCATATGTTGAATGCAATTTTTTAATTGATTAAAGTTATGATTGCACTAAGATTTGGGGGCCATGCTTTTTTACCAATGTGCATTGATAAACCAGCACAAAAGGCAATCTGGATATGAAGAAATATATCACTGATGTGAAGATTCTTTTTGTATCGTGTTTTACCAAAATGCAACATTGCACATGCACATTAGTAAAACATTCCACCAAAAGAATCTTGATACAGTTACCCATGTAATCATAATAGTTTTAAGAGCGAGTATGGTGTACTATTTAAGAGTGGCAGACTCTAATCTGGAGAGCCAGGTTTGATTCCCCACCCCTCCATATGAAGCCTGCCTGGTGACCTTGGACCAGTCACAGGTCTCCCAAAACTCTCTGAGCCCCACCTACCTCACAAGGTACCTGTTGTGGGGGAGAGGAATGGAAGGTGATTGTAAGCTGTTTTGAGACTCCTTAGGGTAGAGTAAAGTAGGGTATAAAAACCAACTCCTCTTCTTTTTCAGTTTCTGCTATCAAGCATCAAAAACCAAAATGAGAACATGTGCAAATGAATTAAAGAAAATGAAATTCCAGTTCCAGTTTTAATTTTAGAAATTCTTCCAGCATTTGTGGAAGAGTAGGATTTAGGACAGAGTGAACTTCTAGAACCATAAATGAACAGAACAGAGTAAATCTACTCACACAGAACTGAAGTATCTCCATACTTGTGCATGCAAAATATCATCTCCACAATGTAACCAAGTTTTTCGTATCTGGAATAGGCTTTGGTTGTCATAGAGATGATGAAATTCCAAGCCCTGAGGAGCTGATCTCAATGAATATCTTACAAACTTCCCAAACTAGAAGTCCCAATGCAGGGGTCATTTCGTAGAAAAAGAGCTGCAGGAGCTCATTAGCATAACTTATTAGCATATGCCACACCCTCTGACATCACCGAAAGTGTGCACCAGCCCCTCTGACAGGCAGAAGCACCTGGGATCCATTCTTTCCCCCCTCTCCCTTCCCTTCGTCTCCAAGTCGGGCAAAGGAAAAGGGGAGGGGGAGGATCTCAGGCGCTTCTGCCTGACAGAGGTGCTGGCGTGCCCACAGCCAGCCTGGGTGAATTATAGAATCATAGACTCATAGAGTGGGAAGGGACCTCCAGGGTCATCTCCTGCACAATGCAGGAAATTCACCAATACCCCCCAGTGACCCCTGTTCCACGCCCAGAATATGATTTTAAAAAACCTCCAGGATCACTGGGGGCCAAATTGGCCTGGAGAAAAATTGTTTCCTGGCCCCAAAGTGGCGATCAGCATTTCCCTGGGCGTGTAAGAAAGGGCCACAAGAACGAAGCACTGATGCAACCCTTCCTGCTCTACCTGTCGTGATTTGCCTAAGTTCACCCAATCAGCATTATGATCCTTTTAAAGTTGAAAGCATGATATAAATGCAAAGGACTATTTGTAAGATTATCTGTAAAACACAAGACCAGGACGCATCTCACTTCTGGCAATCACTTGGAGAGACCCTATCACTCAGCTT
>NW_015171629.1:15990-19074 GCF_001447785.1 Gekko japonicus
GGGGGGGGGGAACATGCAGATCTGTCCTCGCAGAGGAGGGAGAGCTTGTACCTGAATAAAACTTGGTCTCAAAGGTGCCACTGCATTGTTTTGGACTGGGGTGCCGGGGGGAGCTCTGCAGCTTACCTGGCTGCTTCTTGCTGTGACTGAGGGCTGCTGGGAGCAGGGGGTGGGGCTTGTTGCATGTGCCCGCCCCCTGGGCTCTTTACTGCCGGAGCTCCGCTCCTGTGCGCTCCTGCAGGAAATGACCCCTGGGCCTCAGCAAGCTATGATGTCATAGAGTGTTCCCTCTAAGTCTGCCATTTTCCTCCAGGGGAAACTGATCTCTGTCATCTGGAAATCAATTGTCATTCCAGGAGTTCTCCAGGCTCCACCTGGAGGCTGGCAATCCTAAAACGTGGCCTTTGGGGAGGGGAGGGAGCTCAGGAGGGCTTTGATGCCATACAGTCCACTCTCCCAAACTGCCATTTTCCTCCAGGGGAACCGAGCTCTCTAGTCTGGAGATCAGCTGTAATTCTGGGAGAACTCCAGGTCCCACCTTGAGACTAGCAAACCTGTTTTCTGTTCAAGGTAATTAGTTCACTCTTCATCTGGAATACCTGGTATTCAGAGGATTAGGCTCTTGCCCTGAACATGAAGGTCCCATTTAGCCAGGGCTCTTTTTGTAGAAAAAGCCCAGCAGGAACTCATTAGTATAATAGGCCACACCCACCAGCAGAAACTCATTAGCATATTAGGCCACACCCCTGACAGCACCGCTCATTAGCACATTAGGCCACACCCCCATGGTACCAGAAGTGTGGTCATCCAGCCACACCCACCTTTTGCTTCTTATTCTGTTTACCTTGTTTGTTGTCAAAACGGCCAGGGCTTTTTTTGTAGCAGGAACCCTTTGCATGTTAGGCCACACACCCCTAATGTAGCCAATCCTAATGAGCTTCTGCTGTTGGGTGTGGCCTATTATGCTAATGAGTTCCTGCTGGGCGTGGCCAACTCAGGAGCCAGCCGGAACTCCGTTCCTGTGCGTTCCTGCCCAAAAATAGCCCTGCATTTAGCTATTATGGCTTGCAGCTTTCCCTTCACTAGTGTATCTAATCTTTTTTTTAAAAAAGGCTATACACCATCAGCCATCACCACATTCCATAGGTTAATTATGTGTTATATGAAAACTACTGTCTTGAGGTATCGCTTTAGTCTTAGTTTCAGCCTTTCTGTGGTAAAACATCTAACGATTTAACCATAAAAAACTTAACACAACCAAGGACAATGCGTCACAGTGAAAAGAAGTAAAGTTATTGAGGTTTGGATATAGAAATGGAGAAAGCAACTTTTGTGCTACTACTGCCCGTTCATTTTTGATTTGTGTTTCTGAGGAGGGAAAAAATCCACGATTTGAGAAATAAGTACTAACTGCACATTTCCCCTTTTCGTGACTCGTGGTACCTCAACGAGACTATTAAGGAAGACTGATGAGAGGCAATAACTCAAGGACTGGATTGATGAGTATAGTTTCTGCCCTCCACAGGATATTTTAATATATTCTATATTAAATACCTCATTTGTCCATCAGTATAAGCACCTTCCTGATATATTAAAGCTTCTTTTGGAGTAAATAGCTTGAAATTGATCCTGCTTGCCTAATTTAAGGCCTTCTGCTGAGGCAGCCCTGCAGTGACAATAAACACAGTCATCTTTGTGTACACTCCAGTGTTAGGAATGAGCATCTGGGATTCATCTGGCATCTGAAGTTTGCATCTGGAGGCACTGGTGAGCCCTCTGCATGACTCCAGGCCAATTGTAGCTTCACTTACATTGGAAAATGTCAACATCTCTCTCTCCCCCCCAACCCCCAACAACTTCTTGACAGAGGAATTAAACTATTTTATCCTAAATGAACAGTGAAAACTCTTTTATTTTTTAAAAAACTGCTTATGTATTTAATTGCATGTGTAAAAAAAGTACAGTTTAGGGGTATCTAGAATATTGATTTTCATTCTGTGTCCCAGGGAACCCTGGGATTCCTGGGGAAGTATATCTGAGGTGCCTCAATGGAATGGTCAGTAATGATGGACATTATTCCTGAAAAACAGTTTTCTTACCATTACTAATCTGCCTTCTGCAATATACACTAATGAGAAAGTATGGGATGTGTATTAGCATACACTGCATTCTCAGTTCAAGGGGGGTGACCATAGGGTTGCCAGTGAATGGCTGGCATAGGAATTGCTGGATGTTGTTCAGTCGCACAGTCAAGTCCGACTCTTCACGACCCTATGGACCACATCATGCCAGGCACTCCTGTCTTCCGTCATGCTCTGGAGTTTGCTTAATTTCATGTTCGTTGCCTCGATAACACTGTCTAACCATCTCATCCTTTGCCGTCCCCTTCCTCTTTGACCTTCAATCTTTCCAAGCATCAGGGTCTTCTCCAGTGAGTGCTCCCTTCTCATTTGGTGGCCAAAGTATCTGAGCTTCAGCTTCAGTATCTGGCCTTCCAGGGAACAGTCAGGGTTGATTTCTCTTAGGATTGACTGATTTGATCTTCTTGCAGTCCAGGGGACTCTCAAGAGCCTTCTCCAGCACCATAGTTCAAAAGAATCTATTCTTTGGCGCTCGGCCTTCCTTATCGTCCAACTCCCGCAGCCATACAGTACTAGTGTGAATATCATTGCATTGACCATACGGACTTTTGTTGGCAGGGTGATGTCTCTACTTTTTATTATGCTGTCAAGGTTTGCCATCACTTTCCTCCCAAGGAGCAGGGGTCTTTTAATTTCATGGCTGCAGTCACCATCTGCAGTGATCTTGGATCCCAGGAACGTGAAGTCTGTCACTGCTTCCACGACTTTTCCTTCTATTTGCCAAGGAGTGATGGGGCCGGATGGCATGATCTTAGGGTTTTTTTATGTTGAGTTTCAAGCCAACCTTTGTGCTCTCCTCTTTTACTCTAAGCAAGAGGCTCTTTAGGTCCTCTTCACTTTCTGCCATTAGAGTGGTATCGTCTGCATATCTGAAGTTGTTGATGTTTTTCCCGGCAATCTTAATTCCGGCTTCTGAATCATCCAGGCTGGCATTTTGCATGAT